>NC_064643.1:169197743-169500773 GCF_023864345.2 Schistocerca serialis cubense | reverse complement strand
AAAATGCAGTATCTTATGACTATAACATCAATGAGTCACTACTATAATCGGACAAATCATATGAATACCTGTGTGTAACACTTTGTAGGGATATGAAATGGAATGATCACATAGGCTCAGTCATGAATAACACAGGTGGTAGACTTCAGTTTATTGGTAGAATACTGTAGAAGTGCAATCAGTCTCCAAAGGAGATTGCTTACAGATCACTTGTGTGACCAGTTCTAGAATATTGCTCAAGTGTGTGAAACTCGTACCAAATAGGATTAATAGGGGATATTGAAAGTATACAGAGAAGGGCAGCATGAATTGTCACAGGTTTGCTTGCCCTGTGGGAGAGTGTCACAGAGAAACTGGATTGGCCGACTCTTTAAGATAAACTCAAACTATACTGAGAAAGTCTACTAATAAAGTTTCAAGAACTGGGTATAAATGATGACTCTAGAAATATATTATAACCCCGTACATATCGCTCACATATAGATCATGAAGATAAGATTAGAATAGTTTTAGCATGCGCAGAGGCATTCAAGCAATCATTCTTCCCATGCTTCATACATGAATGGAATGGGAAGAAACCCTGAAAACAGGTACAATGGGACATACCTTCTGCCATGGACTTCACGGTGGTTTGTAGAATATACATGTAGATGTAGAAGGGACACAGTGTTCCCTCTGTGCTTCCAGCTATTGTAGTTAATGCTAGCCACACAGTGATACGAGTGGCCCTGCAATAGCAAGTGAGTGGTATGTGGCAGCTGCTGTTTTTTTTTTTTTTTTTTTTTTTTTTTTTTTTTTTTTTTTTTTTTTTTTTTTTTTTTTTTTTTCTCCAGAAAACAACTGGACTTGCAAACAAAATGGAGCATCTACAACAGACAACTTTTGGTAGTCTATGGAGCCATTAAACATTTTAGACTGAATGTACAGCATGTCATTTCACAGTTTTCCTATCACAAACCAGTTTCAATAGCTTTGAGCACCTCCCATGACTCTTTCTCACCAAGATCATTCTGCCAGTTGGAATTTATTGGGCAGTTTATTACTGATATATATCATTTATAAGGGGCAGGTAGTGTTGTGGCTGATTATTTCTCTACAATAAACTTGGATTCTGTGGGCATTGACTATCATTTATAAGGGGCAGGTAGTGTTGTAGCTGATTATTTCTCTACAATAAATTTGGTTTCAGTGGGCATTGACTTCATGCAACTGGCTAAGTCACAAGACACTGATGTCGAGCTGCATGTGCTTATTAACTATACATCCACTACACAAGGACGAAAATTGCCCTTACATTTTCATTTTATTAAAAAATCAAGCAAATACCCTTCTATATTTATTCGCTTTCTTCTGTTTGTTTTTCACCTAATAAAGTACTATACTGGCTATTTCTACAGTGAACATTTTAAAATTTTTTAATAAAAACCATAGTTTTTATGCTCAAGAGCTTATTTTGCCCTGTGTTGGTACTACAGGTGAACATAATACTTATTGTCTTCCCCAAAATCACCAAGCACTGACAAAAATTGCCCATGCATTTTATTTTACAGGGCCTTCTTGTGAGTCTTTTTATTGAGTTACATTTCATTGTTAATTTATAGACTAATCATTATTATTAGCAGTTGGTTGCAGCAGAGTGAATATCTTTCTTGTAAGGAAGATTTTCTAAAGTGAGTTATAGAAGCTTCAACGAGGTAGAAATTCTTGCTAAACTTTCCATACATGACGAATTATCAGAGTTCATTGCAATGAAGAAATAAACCTCACAGGTAACACTCCAAATAAAAACATTACAAGTTCTGGTAGAGTGTATCTTGCAGAAGCTCCATGGTATTGTAAAAGGGATTTTGCCAACACAGTCGACAAACCTCAGGGAATAACTATTGTTGGGACCGTAATAAATATATGTGAATCATTCATGAAGTTTTTCACTCCTGATATAGTAAGGAAAATTGTTGATCATGCAAACAAAGAAGCTGAAAGAAAAAGACATCTCCTGCTAGTGATTCTGAAGTATATGCTTAGATGGGAATTCTTAATTCTAACAGGAGTTTACCATGACAGATAGAAGTGTAAGTGACAAATTTGCACTGCTACCTGAAGTATTTGAAGAAAAAAATGGTTCAAATGGCTCTGAGCGCTATGGGACTTAACATCTGTGGTCATCAGTCCCCTAGAACTCAGAACTACTTAAACCTAACTAACCTAAGGACATCACACACATCCATGCCCGAGGCAGGATTCAAACCTGTGACCATAGCGAAGTATTTGAAGAATTAAATGGAATATTCCTAAAGCACTTCAGAAGTTGAACTCACAGTATAAGTGGGGAAATGCTATGTCTTTTCAGACCACATTCCGGAAACAAAAAAAGATTGTGAGGGTAATTAAAAATGCCAACAGCCGAAAATCATGCAAACCATTCTTTAAAGAACTGGGGATTCTACCCCTACCATGTATCTATATACTAGAAGTTGTAATGTTCCTAAAAAAGAGCATGCTAAAAAATGGTAATGTATTTATTCAAAATAAATCTGTACACGAACACCATACAAGGGCAAACAGTGACATACACAGACATCATTGTTATACCACACTGTGCAAGAAAGGTGTATATCACTCAGGTTCACATTTGTTTAATAAGCTGCCAAGTAATCTAAAGGCCATAAACAAAATCCATAGCTTTAAAAAATCTGTAACATCATATCTCTTGGAAAACTGTTTTTACTCAGTTACACAGTATCTTGAAAAATAAGTTGGTTGTCACAGTATAAAAATGTAATGTAACAACATAGCAATATAAAAATGTAACAATTTATAAATGTAATTTATACACCAATGTAACAGTATATTAATGTAATATTTTGTCCAACATCTAAGGTATGGTATATGTACCACAAAGATTCAGGACGTAAATAAATAAATAAAATAAAAAATGAAAGCAGATGTAAGTATTACACCTGTAAATATTAGAAGTTTAATTTTAATTCATGTACATAATTTTACTGTTTATTGACTGAGGATCATTATTGACTGAGGTGATTGTCCATTTGAAGTTGTCCTCAAAGACAAGCGGGGGATATATGATATACTTAGAATTCTCGTAGTGCAGTTGATAAAATGGAAGCATATGATGACAAGGCAGTAGACATGCCTGTGAATGAAGTATTACCTGATCTTTTCTACACTTGTGTGGAATTGGCGGAAATGCTCTATGAAGATAACAATCTTCCCTTGGTTGGGAGACTCAAATCCAACAGAGAACACATACCACAAAAACTTATGATGACAGCAGACAGAGAGCTGTATTCCCAAAATTTGCATTCACAGATCCATGTACTAAGTAGCCTCTAGAAACAGTTGTCTCTTACATCATGAAGGAAAACCAAAGAAAAATCTGTTGATGATGTCTACACAACATCATGATGCAGGAGTAGAAGTTGCTACTTCAAAAAAGAAAACCAATATAAACCTGTAACATAATTGCACTAAAAGACTAGTCGGTGCCACAGATTAAAAGGCTAGGACATACTCCACAAAAAGAGGTATGAGGAGATGGGCATTGTCAATGTTCTATAACCTATTGAGCTACAATAAACTCATACACACTGTGCAAGACGAATGTGTCTAAGTCAAATGAAGGGAAAGCAAACACCAGAAAATTGTATCTCACTGAATTAGGCCTAGAACTTTTGAAATAATATGTAGATGAGTAGTTTACATTTGCTAAGGTTTCTTCCAAGGAATCTCAGTCTGGCATCTGCCTTACTGGATATTAATGTTAAGTGATTGTTCCACTTATAATCAATCTATGCACATACTACTAGATATTTTATGGGAGTACCTATTTCCAGGGATTGTTTTGCAATCGTGGATCATACAATAAAGGATCTTTGCATCTAGATATTTGCAATCCATTTATTTTGAGAGTCAACTGCCACACCCTATACCGAGTGTTGATCTCCTGCAGGTCTTACTGCATTTTGCTACAATTTTCTAACATTGCAACTTCTCTCTATACAACAGCATCATCCCCAAAAGCCCTCATGGAACTTCCAGAGTTATCTACAAGGTCATTTACATACACTGTGGAAAGTAATAGTCATATAACATTCTCTTGGGTCACACCCAAAATTCCTTGGGGCACACCCAAAGTTACTTTTACATCTGAAGACTTATTTGCATTGAGAATGGCATGCAATATTCTATTTGCTAGAATCTCTTCAGTCCAATCACACAATTGGCCTGATATTGTGTACTCTTCATTTGGCAGCAGTGTGTCAAAAGCCTTCCATAAGTCAATGAGCCTGGCATCCACTGGTGTCAGTATCTAATGCTTTCTGGGCCTTGTGGATAAATAGAGCAAGATGGGCTTCACATGAGTTTTTCAAACCCATGTTTATTCCTACAGAGATTTTCGGTCTCCAAAAATGTCATAGTACACAAGCATAAAACTTGTTCCAAAATTCTACAACAGAATGACAATAGAGTTTTTTGCATTTGTTTGATGACCTTTCTCGAAAACAGTAATGACCTGTGCTTTTTTCCAAGGAACACTCTGCTCCTCTGGAGACTTACTGGCTGCTAAAAGAGGGAAAAGTTCTTTTGTATACTCTACATAAAATTGAACTGGTATCCCATCAGATCCAGTGACGTTTCCTCTATTGAGCAATTTCAGTTGCTTTTCTGTCCCTTGACCATTTATTTCAATATTTGTCATTTTGTCATTTGTGTGACAATTTAAAGGAGGACCTACAGTTCAGTCTTCCTCTGTGAAAAAGTTTTGGGAAAAGGCATTTAGTATCTCAGCCTTTTCTGTATCATCCTCCATTTGAAAGCCATTATTGTTACACAGTATCTGAACAACAACAATGTAGGAAACAACGGATTGCTACTTACCATAAAGAAGACATGTTAAGTTGCAGACAGGCACAATTAAAAGAAACTTACATAAAGCTTCCAGGTACAGCCGTCATCAGCATTAGAGAAACACACACCACTCATACACACAAGCAAGCGCACGTGACCACCTACTCTGGCAACTGAACAGACTTACTTTACTGACTTAACATAAGACCAAAACTTAGGATTTTCAGTCATGTCAGTAGATACAATTTTACTTTTGAATTCACTGAAAGCATGATACATGGTTTTCCTTAGCTAATTTTGCCTTTGTTGAGTTCTTGTTTCTCTGTGAGGCTTTGGCTACATTTAAATTTGCAGTGCAATGCTCTTTGTTTTTGTAGCAGCATACCGTTACAACTCCCCAAACTCAGGGGTTGAAATGTGTCAGAAGGATCGAGAGGTATGGTTTGAGAGAGAAGGATGACTCACTCTGAAGGGTGCAGAGAAACTCAGGCAAGTGTATCATTGACTTTATTACATCGAAGGTACACAGCCAGCCCTGCACTGAACTCAGCAATGGCACCACGCAGCATGCCTGGGTCAGCACCAATGCCAATTGTGGAATCTTCAGCAACGGCATCTGGTTACCCAGCCTTGCAGACATAGCAATTCTACTTGTGCCATGACTAAGTGGCAGCTGTGTGTATTAACTGTGCCCATGGCTTGGAACATGACTTTCTGCTTCCTCAAGTGCAACTCACGGACTCCTAGTAGAGCGCCAAAGGGAAGCAGCCAGCTGCCATCATTGTAGTGAGCCTTCGCAGCTCTGGTCATCCAGCCAGGGCTGCTTGTTCAATGTCTGCAGACTGCTCTGCACCCAGGAGGCAGCAAGTTCATGAACTGGCCCTGCCCCTGTGGACAGCAGCTTGCAATCCACCGGATGATGTCACTTAGAGAGCAGAGGCTAACAGCCCTCTCACTCATCACACTGGTGTAGCTCCAAGGTGCAATGCTTGGCAATGACGTGTCCATCCAGCGGAAGTTGGGGGTTGCTTCAGTGGGCTGGTTGACTGCTGATATCTGTCACCAAAAGTCGACATGGTTGGCCTATAACTTAAACAATTGTTATTCTCTCTGGTTCTAGATGTGGACACACGGCGACACGACTAACTGCTTTGAGCTTCCAGGCTCACTTATTTATATATCTTTTCCTTATGCCTCTGATGAAGTTCCCCTGGAGGGGGCACGTGGAGTGCTCTTTGATAATTACACCATCAGCTCTCCTCAGCCTACTTTGGCCTCTACCCATACGTAACTAGGTGCTGTTGTAACTGCAATGTATATGTTCTTCACAGCACATTGGTGCCCTGTTCTACTCTGATTACTTCAAATTTGTATATAGTGCCCACCAGGTCACGCCTTCTAGCCTGTGAGCATTGTTGTAAACCTGCCTGGCATAATCATTTGCAAAATATCAACATGGCCTGCGTCTGCCATCTGATGTGCCAATCAGTCCCTTAATTACTGCCTTCCAGCCATAGCTGTATGAGATTTACAAGAATTCCCCAAATCCATGCCTGTCCTCATTCGTGATACAGCATGGTAAATGTTGTTGTTGTGATCTTCAGTCCTGAGACTGGTTTGATGCAGCTCTCCATGCCACTCTATCCTGTGCAAGCTTCTTCATCTCCCAGTACCTACTGCAACATACATCCTTCTGAATCTGCTTAGTGTATTCATCTCTTGGTCTCCCTCTACGATTTTTACCCTCCACACTGCCCTCCAGTACTAAACTGGTGATCCCTTGATGCCTCAGAACATGTCCTACCAACCGATCCCTTCTTCTAGTCAAGTTGTGCCACAAACTTCTCTTCTCCCCAATCCTATTCAATACTTCCTCATTAGTTATGTGATCTACCCATCTAATCTTCAGCATTTTTCTGTAGCACCACATTTCGAAAGCTTCTATTCTCTTCTTGTCCAAACTATTTATCGTCAATGTTTCACTTCCGTACATGGCTACACTCCATACAAATACTTTCAGAAACGACTTCCTGACACTTAAACCTATAGTCGATGTTAACAAATTTCTCTTCTTTAGAAATGCTTTCCTTGCCATTGACAGTCTACATTTTATATCCTCTCTACTTCGACCATCATCAGTTATTTTACTTCCTAAATAGCAAAACTCCTTTATTACCTTAAGTGTCTCATTTCCTAATCTAATTCCCTCAGCATCACCTGATTTAATTTGACTACATTCCATTATTCTCATTTTGCTTTTGTTGATGTTCATCTAATATCCTCCTTTCAAGACACTGTCCATTCCGTTCAACTGCTCTTTCAAATCCTTTGCTGTCTCTGACAGAATTACAATGTCATCGGCGAACCTTAAAGTTTTTATTTCTTCTCCATGGATTTTAATACCTAATCGGAATTTTTCTTTTGTTTCCTTTACTGCTTGCTCAATATACAGATTGAATAACATCGGGGAGAGGCTACAACCCTGTCTCACTCCCTTCCCAACCACTGCTCCCCTTTGATGTCCCTCGACTCTTATAACTGCCATCTGGTTTCTGTACAAATTGTAAATAGCCATTCGCTCCCTGTATTTTACCCCTGCCACCTTCAGAATTTGAAAGAGAGTATTCCAGTCAACATTGTCAAAAGCTTTCTCTAAGTCTACAAATGCTAGGAACGTAGGTTTGCCTTTCCTTAATCTAGCTTCTAAGATAAGTCGTAGGGTCAGTATTGCCTCACGTGTTCCAATATTTCTACAGAATCCAAACTGATCTTCCCCAAGGTCGGCTTCTACTAGTTTTTCCATTCGTCTGTAAAGAATTCATGTTAGTATTTTGCAGCTGTGGCTTATTAAACTGATTGTTCGGTAATTTTCACATCTGTCAACACCTGCTTTCTTTGGGATTGGAATTATTATATTCTTCTTGAAGTCTGAGGGTATTTCGCCTGTCTCATACATCTTGCTCACCATATGGTAGAGTTTTGTCAGGACTGGCTCTCCCAAGGCTGTCAGTAGTTCTAATGGAATGTTGTCTACTCCCAGAGCTTTGTTGCGACTCAGGTCTTTCAGTGTTCTGTCAAACTCTTCACACAGTATCATATCTCCCATTTCATCTTCATCTACATCCCCTCCCATTTCCATAATATTGTCCTCAAGAACATCGCCCTTGTATAGACCCTCTATATACTCCTTCCACCTTTCTGCTTTCCCTTCTTTACTTAGAACTGGGTTTCCATCTGAGCTCTTGATATGGTAGATAGAATTTTATTTTTGAATTCACTAAAGCATCTTGAATGGTCTTCTTAGCTAATTTTGGCTTCGTTCATTCTTGTTTCTCTGTGAAGCTTTGGCTATATTTAAATTTGCAGTCCAGTTCTCTTTGCTTCTGTAGCAGCTTTCTAACACAGTTGCCAAACCACAGTGGGTGTTTTCCATTCCTCACAACTTTGCTCAGTACATACCAGTCTAAAGCATATTGTACAATTGTCTTGAACTTCGTCCATTGATACTCGACAGTGTCAGTGTTGGAGATGAGATTTTCATGTTGACCGGTTACATAATCTGAAATCTGTTTCTTCTTTTGCTTCATAAACAGCCATATTCTGTGGTGCTGTAAGGCCTTATGGCCACTGATTCTCTCCCCTACACCGAGTTAGAAAGTTCAGGTCTGTTTGTTGCCAGCAGGTGTAGGATGTTACCTTCATGAGTTGGTTCTCTGGTTAAATGCTCAAGATAATTTTCAAAGAATGCACTTTGGACAATTTCATACAATTCTCTGTCTCTACTTCCTGTCCTAATCTCTTCTTCCAGTCTATAGCTGGTAAGTTGAAATCTGCATCTGAACTACAACTCGACCAGGAAATTTATGTGAAATATTATCTGCGTTTCCAGTCAGTTGTTCCACCCCTGTTGCTGCTGAGGCAGGGAGCCTATAAAAGCATCTGATGACTATGTTTGATCCACATTTAACATTCTGCCCAAATTATTTCACATTCTGAATCTGTGCTAATTTCATTAGATATTATTCTATGTTTTATTCCTACAAACACATCTCAGTCACCAGCGTTCAACTTATCTTTGCAATATACACTGCAGCAGGAGTTTAGAATTTCATTGCTTTCAACATTCCATTTCAACCACTTTTTGTCCGTAGTACTATGTGGGCATCGTTACTGCTTACAAGCGAAACTATTTCCGGGACCTTTCCACAGATGCTCTTCAGTTAATTAGTACTATATTAACATTTTCTTTCTCTGATTTCCTTTCTGGACTCAGAACACATTTTTCAGGATGGAAGGATTTCACTATCCTAAAATATCTCACATGTGCATGCCACATGTACTCCACTACCCTCAAAGCCAATTCCTGTGTGTAATGCATGACCTGCCTTCCAAGGGGAGCTACGTTTCTCCGCCTGATAATGGAGGTCAAGAAATCCACATCCAATACTGCCACAGAATTATCTGAGCCCCTCGTTTAAGCCTTCCACTCAGCTCCAAACTAAGGGACTGTAATTAGTTCTGGGAATGATACTACAAAATGATAGCTCCGCTTCCACCCCATGAGTGAGGCTAGCTGTCTGCACCAAATCAACCAGTCACTTGTAGCAACAGAGGATGGCTTTTGAACGCAGGTAACAGGCATCATTTGCAGTATGGATCCACATCTTGGACGAGCCCCACAACAATCAGAGAGGACATTGGCCTTATTTCCCTACAAACCTGCTACTTTCCTGAGGATCTCTGCTATATCCCACTACTAGTGCACGTGAATGTGAGTGCATCGAATGTAGTGTCACCGTGTCTGCGTACTTAAATCGACCACCAACTGTACCAGTGGAGGTGGGAAAGGAGAGGGGCGGGGGGGAGGGGGGGGGAAGGCAGCCATAGAGGCCACCTGTAGGAAGCATGCACACAGCAAGGTCTCTGCCACGCCGTCTACTGGTGACTCATGCCTGTATACACATGGAGCAGTGCTGACTCACCATCACTGTGTTCTTTTAGTTTGTACCGCTTGCATCAGTTGTACTGGGTATCACTTACGTTACACCTTCTGTATGATTCTTTCGTCTTGTTACGTGTGGAGTCACAAGAGGCTTATTTCTGTCATTGTTCAGACGTTAACGGATAAAGCCATATTTCTGTTCCTTGTATCAGTTTTGTGTATTACTTGGTTATTACATGACTGGTGAAAAGTTGGAATGGTTTCCGTGTGTGCTGTCTTTAAGAGCAGCTTCGTCAAAGTTTAGTCATTATGGATGGCATGCTACTGCTCCTGATTGTACAGCTTACTTTAGCAGTGACCAGTTTGTCAAGCTTCTGTTAACAGACTGTCTGTCCTCCTACTTTATCTCCCTATGATGGTTCAGCTGAGGATTGGGAAGCTTACAAAAAAAGACTCAGACAGCATTTTTTGACTTTTGGTGTGGCAGACTCAGATTTGTGGGAAGCCTTATTCCTCTACTGGATTCCACCTAAGGTGTATCACTTACTGTGTCAGCTTGCCCCTTTACCAGAACTAGGAGCTCTTACTTTTGATCACATGTACAGTTTATTGTGCAATTACCATTGTAAATGAACACGTCACAGTAGCATCAGTTGGATTCTACTGATGTTGCAAGAAACCAGACCAATCATATGGGCCTGGCAGCCGAAATTCACAGCCTTAGCCATAAGTGTCAGTTCATAACTGATGCTCATAACAACTCTTAGGCAGACTCTATGGTGCATGACCCATCATCTGTTTAGCTCCAGATGACGAATTGGGCCACACGTAGGGTGACCATATTTTCTTCGGACAAAAGTGGGACTTTCATAAATTTTCTTGGCCAAAAAGTGGGACAATTTTTAGTTCTCGTTAAATATCACTTTTAATGTTAACATTTCTTCTTCCTCTGCAAATATAGCCTTTATGGTTTTGTGGATTCCACACTGCAATCATATTTCTTTGAAGATGAAATTTCATTCAGCAACTCAGGTTTGCCTAATAGGTATGAATAGAAGTCGGTGCAACTGTATTTACTGAAGTTTAAACAGGTCAGTAAAATACACTTAACGCTCCTAACCGTAAATCTATTCCTCTCATCTGTCCACTGTGACGATAGTAAGCTGAAAACTCTTTCAACATTTGCATTGTGGGCAGGGAGTGAAAAGAAGTACTGCACTATATTAAGCGATTCTCTGAACTGTTCATTACACTGGCAAGATCTGAAAAACCTACATCATTTTTCATGTGCCATCAACTGATTCCATTGTTCACTGTCTGTTTCCACTTGTTGTTTCACAAATGACTGTATATGAACTATTTTATCACATAAGAGGCTGTCATTTACTAGAATGCCCTTTTCATTTAGCCACATTAAAGTATTTTCAACTACTGACCATTCTGGTGGTTCTGTGAGCATCATCCATGAGAATACAGAAAACTCAGCTATTCCCTGTAACCATGAGGATAAATAGTCTACTGAAGCATCATAAAACGTTGATACTACTATATCAAATTTCTTAACAGACCGGTCATCACAATCATTCAGCAGTTTTTCTACACTTAGTGGTACAAAAGTTCATGTTTCCTTGAATTTAGACTTGTCAAAGCTTTATTTAAGACTGCTAATACTTCACATATGGAATTACTCTGTTTCTCAATGCTGAGAATGGATTGTTGGAAAACACTCATTTTTGAATGTACAAAAAGTAAATAACATTCATTTATAGGATCACTGAAAAACTCTTTAAGATTGCAGGGCACTTTGAGTTACACTGTGACAAAAAGTAAGATTTCAAAGGTTCATACATTTTCAAGATCCTTTCTATGGCCGGCAACAATCAAAGCCACCTTGTTTTGGAAAAGGAAAGTAAATTTTTGTAAGTGACACCAACAAATTCAAAGAATTCAGTGAGTTCTAAAACACGAATAGAAAAAATATGAAAATGGTTGTACAACTTCGTGACAATGCAGCCAGTATCAACTGGTAAAACATCACAAGCACTTTGAAGTGTGTTATGAACAACATGTGCTGGACAACCTATGCCAACAATGTTAGAGTTTTTTAATTTTTCTTTCAGATGTGTGAAAACATTATTACCCTCTTTCTTCATTAACTCCCCAAAATTACAGTTAGTATTGTCTGCACCAAATGCAACACACTTTGAGATGATACTGAATGACTGTATAACATGAGAAAGATAATTGGAAATTGTTTCGGACTTTTCGTTCTGCAATTCATCAAGATCAAGCAATTTCGTCTGCAGTCCACCCTCACTTACAGAAAAATACTGAACTATCACAGGAAAAATTTTCTGATGCCCAAGGTTGCTAGCATCAGTAGATATTGAAAAGTATTTTGCACTGTTTACAGCAGCTATTACCTGTTTCTGGGAACGCGGAGCTATAACATTGTTGATAATTGCTTCACACTTCGTTCTTCCACATGAAACATTTTCTGCAATCTTAGAACCAGGAATTTTTTTTTTGTTTAGTTGAACACTGCAGTCATTAGAATGATAGGTTTGGTGTTGTTTAACAATATGGAATGACAGGGTTCCTTCTGCTGCAGCTACGTTTTTCTGTTCCTGTGTATCTGAAGTTACAAAATATCTCATCATTTTTTGCGAGGAACCTGCCGATCGAAGATATCTTCCTGTGTTTCTCTGATTCCATATGATGCTTAAGATCTGCAGCACCACCATGAGACATGGATACAGCACAGTTACATACATTACATTTTGCTGAACAGTCATTGTCTGTAGCAGTAAAGCAAGGAAATTTCCTCTGAAGCTCTTCTGAAAACTTTGATTTTCGTTTTGGCATCGCCATGACATGCTAGCACTTCATGAAACTGATACTGAGTGCTGACAACAATAGCAAGCAAAAGCAAAGAAAATAAGAGTACGCAACAGTTATAGTGCTTAAGCTGTACATTATCAGGGGGTACCAACATACGGAATGTCAGTTTCAATTGATAGTTTATAAAATCGACACTCAGAAAATATTTTAACCACTTTGTAAATGTCTGAAAATAATCGTTGAAAATCGGGACAAATTGCTTGTTTTAAAAAAAAGTCGGGACAAATTTTTGAGCTTCAAAGAACGGGACAATGCCGATTAATCGGGACGTATGGTCACCCCAGCCACAAGGCTTTATTTGCTCTGTCAAAACCCCTGTTGGCGGAAGTATTGCAAATAGAACAATCTTTTGAAGTTTCTCAGGCAGCAGGAGATCAAACTGAAGCATGGAGCAATGTGGTAGTAGTGTCACAAGATGTGTTCACTACAAAAACAGATAGCTTGCACGAGGAAGTGGCAGTGGTGGCAGTAAATGTGCAGGCCCAGTGTTGAGCAGACCAAGGCTGGCCCAAGCAGCTGCAACCACCACAGTGCCAGCACCAGCATTCTCTGTTTCCATCTTATCCTTTCTGTTTCGTCCAGCATGAACATTCTGCATGCCCCAAGAGCTGGGCTATTTGTAACACTTGCCAGAAAAAAGGCCACATCACCTCCATGTGTCATTTCCCATAGGTTGCACAGGATATGGACTGTGGTCATAAAACATTGATATGCAGACAGCTCTGAACAACCCGTTGCTTTCACCTCTAAATCTCTCACCCTGCCCCAGCAGTGTTGCTCTCAAGTAGAAAAAGAAGCTCTTGGCATAGTCCATGCTCTCCAGAAATTTCATACTTTTTTGTATGGTTCCAATTTTCACCTCATTACTGATTATAAACCCTTGGTTTCCTTGTTGAACCCTCATACTTCCTTGCCTGCCAAAGCAGCACATTTCCTACAATGCTGGGCACTGTTCTGGTCTTGTTACAATTACAAAATGCATACTCAACCTACATGTAAACATGCCAATATGGACACCTTGTCCTGCCTTCCTGTGGCTCCTGGTTCTGACTTTGATCATGATGAACTGCTTTGCTTCTCTCTTAATACTGAAACATAGGCCACACTTGAGGGTTTCTCAATTATGAGTTCGCAAATAGAAGCTGCCATTGCCGCCAAACCAATTCTCCGCCAGTTGGTTCGGTTTGTTCAACAGGGCTGACCAGATAAACAGCTGGGTCAGGTCTCAGACCTCCTCCACAACTAGTTTTCCTTACAGCATTGCCTCCCTGTTTTTGATGGCGTTCAGCTGTTGTGCACAGAATACCTCTCTTCCAGAGTTGTCATCCCGCCATGTTATGGTGTGAGGTTCTACGCATTCTCCACCAGGGCCATTGGGGAGTTTCATGTACTAAACTGTTAACTTTTGTCATGGAATGTAAGCATGCGCCCAGCAACAGGCAGCTCCCTGAGCATTTCTGTATCTTGTCCTGCTCCACACCAGCAATGGAATGCATTCATGTAGACTATGCGGATCCCTTCCTGAATTGCTATTGGCTCTTGGTTGTGTGTGCATTTTTCCAGTTTCCTTACATTATCTGATGTGCATCAATGTTGTGTGAGGCCACAATTCATATTCTTTTGCTTTTTTTTTTTTTTCTATTGAGAGGTTGTCTGTTGTCTTGTACCTTCGTTTCCAATAATAGGCCCCAGTTTTTTTCTCACACTTTTTGACTGTTTCGTTCCCATTACAGCATTCATCATGTTTCAGCTCTGCCATTCCACCTACAATCAAAAGGTGAGGTGGAACGACTAGTGCATACATTCAAGACCCAAATGAAAGAGTTTGTTGTGGATTCTTTGCCAGATGATGCTTTTCTCTGTTTTCGGAGCACCTATTGCTTCACGCCTATGAGGGAGCGGAGCCTGGCTGAGTTGCTTCACGGCTGGCAGCCAAGCACGTGCCTGCACAATCTGCGGCCTGTACCACATGTGCCACAGTCAGGTTCGTCCAACTGCTTCATGTAACCATGAGGGTTTGGTCGACAGCCCAAGTGGATACCCGCCACTGTTGCCGCTGCCAGGAACACCATCTTTGTGACTTCTGTACAGCCAATGAGCTGGTAGTGCGCCACTTTCATCAGTGGCCCCACTCACTGCCAGAAGCTACCAGTTCGTAGGTGTGGTCCCCGTCACCGCAGCTCACCCCACCGCTCTCTGCCTTGAGCCCATTGTCGCCTGCTGTAAGGGCATCCCTCTCCCACTGAGTGCCTTCTGTAAGTGTGGCACTCCGGGGTTCCAGCTTCCCAGCACCAGGCACTGGTCCATCTGCAGCCTTGGGTCCATTACCACAGCTTGCTGTTCTGGTCCAGCCACCTACACCAGCCCCCTCACCATCACTGCTTCACCCATCATCGCCAATGGGTCCAGCCCCATTTCCTCCGCACTGGGACCTACCTGCTGATGACGATGCAGAGATGGTGATGGCATTCTTCTCCCTGGAGCTGTTGTTGGATGCTGCATAGCCAACCACCCTTGGGTAGGGGCCATATTTGTGTTGCCTGGATCAGCTTCATGTATTACTTGGTTATTACAGTCTCCATCATCGAACTAACACCAGAGCTGTTAATGACAAGCAAACTCACCCTCTGCACTTGCACAGATCTCTGAGGAAGATTGGCAACAGTCCCAACAGTGAGGCAGCCCATGCTGGTTCAGATGTGCTTCCAGGAGCAGAAGCATCTCCAAACATTCCGGCCCAATGCTCCGCTGCCCACTCAGCACATTGTCTCGCCCCCATCGTTGGTACCAGTTGCCATCACTCCAGATCTGATGGATTGTCTCTTGTCATGCTGCTGGCGTCTCTTCCATCACCTGGGCATCCTCTTTGCATGAGGGAGAGATGTGATGTATCCTGCTAGTAGTGCGCGTGATTTTGAGTGTGCCTAAAGTAATGGCACCACGTGTGTACTTAAATCAACCACCAACTGTATGAGCATGGGCTGGTCACTAGAGGCTGCCTGTAGGAGGTGTGCACACTGCACAGTCTCCACTGCATCACCTGCTGGGGACTCACATCTATATACATGCAGAGCAGTCCTGACTCACTCTCAAAACGTTCTTTCAGTTTGTACCATTCACGTCAGTTGTTCTGTGTATCGCTCATTGTTGCACCTTCTGTATGATTCTTTTGTCTTGTTAGGTGTGGAGTCACGGAGGTTTATTTCTGTTATTGTTCAGAGGTTTATGAATAAAGCCATATTTGTGTTACTTGTATCAGTTTGGTGTATTACTTGGTTACTACAGTTTCCATCATCAGCCTAACACTGGAGCTGTTAATGACAAGTAATCTCATCCTCTGCACTTGTCCAGATCTCTGAGGAAGATTGGCAACAGTGCCAACAGATGAGGCATCCTACGCTGGCTCAGATGTGCTTCTGGGAGCAGAAGCATAAGATGACCATGAGGTAAGTGTCAACCAGCCAGGACATGTAAATTGGAAGGCACAGTGGCATCAAGGATCCCACATGACACTATGTGCTCTAGAGATTTTAAAGCATTCATTCAAGGTGCCCCTATGTCACTGCAAGCCTGAAGCCTGTAGACCAAGCCTGAAGCCTGTGGACCATGACCAACACAGTTTCCAGCTCTTCAAACACTCCGTGGGTGTACTGCTTGTCCATAGTGTCCAATGGGCACAATATTTCAGTGATCACACGTCGCCATCATCAGGTGCACTAACGAACTGAACTCCTGAAGGTGCATAGCTGACTAACATCGCCTGTCCCCGTGAGCTTCTCCATCTCGATCTGTTTCCATGGCCACACATCAGCAGTCACAGAGATGCATCTGTGATGGCATTGATATAAGTTCTCTGTCTGCCCTGGTTGACACATTGTTTTGTTTGTTAACAGTATTCTTAATTAAACTCAGTGCTGGTTCCCAAGACTTGCTAAGATTATAGCCACAATTTTAGTTGATGAGATCATCCCTGGTACGAATTTCTATGGCCCATCTAACAATGTTGTTTCAGTATTTGGAAGTCTGCACTGAGATCCTGATATGTTCATACTCCATCATGCAATTCTCAGACAAACAATACACTGCAACCACTGACTTGTTGAGGTACATCAGTTGAGTGTGCCTCTTGTTTTTTTGATAATGATCTTCCATTGTGAGCATTGTCTGTCCGATATATGTCTTCCCACATTGACGACAGTTCAATCCCGCGTCTGGCCATCCTGATTTAGGTTTTCCGTGATTTCCCTAAATCGCTCCAGGTAAATGCCGGGATAGTGCCTTTGAAAGGACACGGCCGACTTCCTTCCCCTTCCTTCCCTAATCCGATGAGACCCATGACCTCGCTGTCTGGTCTCCTCCCCCAAAGCAACCCAACCCAACCCACATTGACATGGAATCTGGTATACACTGACCTTCCGCAAACTGAGATCATCTGTAACACCTCCCAATAATGCTCATGTTTTATTGGGTGGGCAAAAGATAGTTTTTACTCAATGCTTCTTTAACATGCATCCAATTTTTCCTGATAGTGCGCCAGTGTACAGGTTAATGGCTGTGGCTGCCTCTTCTCTGTGGCTTCTTCTGTCTCCACAGACTGCAGTGTTGTGGTGGGGCTGAGAGTCAGGTGCCAGCTGTCAGCTGATATATGACAGAGAGTGGCAAGTTAAGTGTCTATCTTTTTCTGTTTTTATTGTAATATATTTATCAACTTTTGTGTGTGTTTTTCTGTTTCAGGGATTTAATCTCACCTTTTTCTAAGTGTAAATTCATTCAGTCTGTAGTGTAGTAGTTGCTCACTGAACAGCCAGCTATGTAGCTCATTAACGCATCAGCATCCATTGGTGACACATCAAGAGAGTAGCAAGTTATATAGCTTTAATTCTTTCTGCTTTTGTAGTTAAGTTCTAGGTTGCTCCCTCAAGAAGAAGCAGTGGCGGAGAATCTGGCCCATCGCAAAGGACACTGCCGGTGTCACGTGTTTTGCCCACAGGCTCTGCTTCCGAGGCACCTCCTAGTACACCCGATGCAGTGGATTCGCCCTCATAGTAGGGTGAGTGGTGGGTGGTAGTGTGTTCCCATCACTCGAGGTGGAGGGCCAATGCAGAGACTGGTCGCCTGGCCTTACCCATGCACCCTGTGAGTGGAAAGGTGGCCAGTCCTTCAGCAGGAGGCGAGCAAGCACACAGGGAGAGGGTTTTACTAGTTATTGGCAGCCTCAATGTTAGGCGAATTATGGAGCCCCTTGGGCAGATAGCATTCAGGGCTGGAAAAAAAGTCAATGTGCACTCGATACGTCTGCCGGGTGACCTCATCCAAGAGGTGGAGGTGGCCTTGCCTGCACCTATCGAGCATTGAGGGTGCAGTTGTCTGTAAGTTGTGGCTCACGTCAGCACCAACGATGCCTTTTTCATGGGTTCTGAGGTAATCCTCAGTTTTTGCAGGTGGCTGGCGGAGGTTGTTAAGATTGCCGGCCTCCCATGCATGGTGCAAAGCAGAGCTCGCAATTTGCAGCATTGTTCCTGGAGATTATCAGGGTCCTTTGGTTTGGAATCGAGTGGAGGGGCTGAACTAAAGGCTTTGCTGACTCTGTGATGGTCTTCGTTGCAGATTTCTAGACCTAGGTGGGGATTTGTATAACTCCCCTTGATAGGTCAGGGGTGCACTAGACAAAGGAAGCAGCAATTCGGGTAGCAGAGTACTTGTGGTGTGCACATGACGGTTTTTCAGGCTAGGCAGTAGTTTGAAGTGCTCTGATGAACACTTGGCAGTCGATACGTAGCAAGGGAAGTCATACAGCATTCAGAATAAAGACACTTCAACAGTCATAATTTGATCAGTAAACTGTCGAAGTATCAATAATAAAGTTCACAAATTTACTGCCCTCCAGGATGGTTCTGGTGCTCAGATTATTCTTGGGAATGAGAGCTGGCTGAAATCCAAAGTGGAAAGCTCTGAGATGTTAAGTGAGTCTTGGAATGTATATTGGAAAGACAGATTAGAGACCATAGGAGAGGGAATGTTCACTATAGTTGATAAAAACATTTTCTCTTGTGAGATTAATGTTGGGTGTGTCACTGAAGTTATCTGGTCATGTATACCAGGTGTAAGTGAAAACAAGTTAATTGTTGGATGTTTTTACCAGCCACTCAATTCTGCTGTGACAGTTCTAGTGTCACTCACAGAAAGTCTAAGGTCAATAGCATATAAATATCCACATCATGCAATACTAGTTGGAGGTGACTTTAACCTACCAAGTATACACTGGGATGTCTATGTACTCACTGCGGGTGAATACAGACAGACAAACATGCAAAATGCTTTTGAACGCATTTTCTGAGAATTTTCTTGAGCAGCTAGCTCAGCAGCCCACAGGCAATGGAAATATCATAGACTTTGTAGCTACAAATAGGCTGGATCTTATCGATGATATCAATATAGAAACGGGGATTAGCAATCATGATGTCATTATAGCACCTATGATTCATTCATTCATTCATTCATTCATTCATTCATGCGATCGGACCCAGTGGACCATGCACCACCACAGTTAGAGCTCTCCATCTGTCTCTGTCTTCTTCTACCTGTCTCTAGTTTTCCGTGACTCCCAGCTCCAACAAGTCTTCTCTCACTCCATCGATCTCCCTCTTTCTAGGGATTCCTACTGCTCTGCTGCCTGACGGGATCCAGTCCATTGCAATTTTGAGCCACCTTGTTCCCTCCATTCTAACTATATGTCCAGCCCATTGCAGTCTTTTGTTTCTCATCACTCCTTGTACAGCTCTTATAATTCTGTGTTATGTTGTCTTCTCCATTATCCAGTAGCCTTATCTTGGACTGGTCCAAATATTTTCCTGAGGACCTTCCTTTCAAATGCAAATAGTCGGTTAAGGTCTTGTTTTCGAGTGCTTCAGGTTTGAGAACCATGAAGTACTATTGGAATTATTAATGTCTTATACAATCATAGCTTTAGTTGCTGAGAGACACTTCTACATTTTAATATAGGGCCTAAAGTGTGATAGCATCTGTTTCCCACCTGAAATCATGCTTCTATCTCTGCTTCAGTTGATGTTACTTCTGTAAAAATTGATCCAAGATAATTGAACTCTTTCACATGTATATACCTGGTGTGGTTCACAATTAAATCTTGAGTGTTTTGGATCTTTCATCCTATGTTCAGATACCCAGTTTTCTCAGAACTAATTTGTAGACCGATCTTATCTGCCAATAACTCAAGGGTCTGGACACTTCTTTTCAGATCATCTTGTGTACAAGATAATGGAGCAATGTCATCTGCATAGGCCAGATATGTAATGTGTTCACTGCCAATTTGAATGCCCTGGAAGTTTTCTGTGTTGAAATCCAGCATTACCTTCTCAAGTGCCAGGTTGTAGAGGACAGGTGATAGCCCATCTCCTTGGCATAATTTTGTTACAACTTGGAAGCGTTCTGTTATTTTATTGGCTACCTTAAACTTAAGTTTTGTGTCATTTGGGCATAACTCTACCAGTCTGACCAATTTCTTTAGCATACCAAACTCTGTCATAGGTCCAATCAGGCTAGGTCTATGTATACTGTCATAAGCCTTCTTGAAGTCTAAAAACAGTAGATGTATCTCTCGGCCATATTCGTACATTTTTTTCACAGACCTGTTTTAGGACAAAAATTTGGTCTGTGGTTGGTCATCCTGCTTGAAAACCTCCTTGGTATTCTCCAATTATGTCTGTTGCTAGAGATTTTATTCGTTCTAATAGGCAATTGGAGAAGATCTTATAATAGATGTTGAGTAGCGCTATGCCCCTATAGTTGTCACATACTGATTTGTCTTTCTTTTTATATATGGGGCATATCACAGCTACCTTCCATTCCTCTAGTATTTCATATTTTGCCCAAATTTGCTGAATTAGCTTATGGATTTTTAAACAGAGGATTTCATCTCCAGCCTTGAGAAGTTCAGTGGGAATTCTGCCCTCTTCTGGACTTTTACCATTCTTAAGGTTTTTATCTGGTTCCTTATCTCTTCAATGGTGGGTGAAGGATATTCTGGGTCTACTGTTACTGGGTCATCAAACTCAAGTAGTTACGTTGGTTCATCAGAGTTTAGTAATTCTCTGATGTACTCCACCCATCTTCTCCCAATTTTTTGATCTTCTGTTAACATTCTACCATTGGCATCTTTTATGAATTTGTGTTGATGGTATGTCCCTCCTTTACAACTTTTCACTTTTCTATAAAGTTTTTTATATCTATTTCCATGAAAGTCTTGGTGAGTTTCCTCCATGATGCTCTTTACATATTTTCTCTCTGCTTTCCTCAATGTGGCTTGTGTCTGCCATCGTATTTCTTTGAACTTTCAGTTTTCTTCCTCCTGCATATTACTTTGTACCCACAGTAGTTTGGCCTATTGTCTCTCACTGATAGCTTCCTCACACTCCTCATTGAACCCTCTTTTTCCCTTAGTTCGCTTTAGGATTATTTCTTAGGGCTGTTTCTTTAATGATCTCTGTGATCGCCTTCCAGTTCTGATCTACCACAGTATCTCCTCCCTCTTCATTCAAAGCCTCAAAATGGTTTGTCAGTGCTATCTTGAAAGTTCTTCTTATATTATCTCTAATAAGAGTCTCCTGGTCATATCGAGTGACTCTTTGCATTCTTTTGTACTTCCTGGCTCTCCATATTGCATTCATCCTTCCCCTGACAAGGAAGTGGTCTGATCCACATTCCGCACCTCTTGCCGTTTTGACATTTTGTATCCACTTCTTTATTCTCATCTCTACAATTAGGTGGTCAATTTGATTCACTGTCTTTCCATCCGGATACACCCAGGTTCCTTTATATATCCGCTTCCTGTCGAAATCAGTACTACTTATAAACAAGCCTTTCACAGTCACAAATCAAACCAGCCTAGTGCCATTATCACTGCTCACATCATGTAAACTGTGCTTTCCAATGGTCCCAATGAAGGCTGCTTCTTTCCCTATTTTCACATTAAAATCTCCAAGGATAATTTTGGTATGTTCACTTGGTACATTATCTAAAACCATTTCTAATTCCTCATAGAAAACAATAGCACCTACAATTACAAAAGTTAATACATCAGTCAAGAAGGCTGGGAGAGTGTTCCTGCTAGATAAAGCAGATAAGCAGTTTTAGTATCTCGCTTAGAAAGCAAACTGGCAACACTTAGTTCCAGTAAGATGGATGTAGAGGAATTATGGTCAAAGCTTAAGCGGATTGTAAATTGTGGTCTCGAGAGTTATGTGCCTAGTAAGTGGATAAAGGATGAAAAAGACCCACCATGGTTTAAGAATGAAATTCGGAGGATGCTGAGGAAGCAGAGGCTCTCAGTTCAAGACGGAATGTGCAAAATGATGACAAGTGAAGGTTAGTAGAGATTTGTGCATCTCTGAAAATATCTATGCATGAAGCACACAACTACCACCTTACACCTTAACACAATTTCATACAGTCCCTTGTTGAATAGTCTGGTGTGGCAGTTGAAGATAAAAAAACAAAAGCCTAAGTTTTAAATTTGATGTTCAAGAAATCGTTCACGCAGGAGAACTGCACAGATGTATCGTCATTTGACCATAGGACAGACTCCAGTATGGACGACATAGAAATACACATACCTGGCGTAGAGAAGCAACTTAAAGATTTGAAAACAAATAAATGACCAGGTCAGGATGGAATCCCTGTTTGATTTTACAAAGCGTACTCTACGACATTGGCCCCTTACCTAGCTTGCATTTATCGTGAATCTCTCACCTAGCACAAAGTCGTTGAGTGCTGCTTGAGTGTTTGGGATACTTACCATGTCAGATTGAAGGAAGAGATTGGAGCAATTCAGAGGTAGGTTCTAACAATACGTAAGTGTTATGGAGATGCTTCAGGAACTCAAATGGGAATCCCTGGGGAGAAGGCAATGTTCTTTCTGAGAAACTCTATTGAGAAAATTTAGAGAACCGACATTTGAAGCTGACTGCTGAATGATTCTACTGCTGCCATGATATATTGTGCACAAGGACCATAAAGATAAGATACAAGAAATCAGGGTTCATATGGGGCATATAGGCAGTTATTTTTCCATCACTCTATTTGTGAATGGAACATAAAAGGAAATAACTAGTAGTGGTACAGGGTACCCTCTGCCATGAGCTGTATGGTGGTCTTGTGGAGTAGATGTAGATGTAGATGCAGATGTAGCATGCATCTAATCTGCTATACTGAGTATCCAGTTTTCAGAATACAGTTCTGATGTGTTCCACTTCCTGGGGCAGGCTCTCTGCATCTGAAATGGTGCATGCCTTGTGTACTAATGTTTTTAGTACACCATTCATCTGCAAAGGGTGGTGGCAGCTCTCTGCTTGCAAATACAATTCAGTGTGCATTTTCTTCCAATACAGATGCTGGCCAGGGTGCCATCAGCTATTCTCTTGACCATGATGTCCAGGAATGGTTATCTTCCTTCTGCTTTGGTCTCCATAGTGAATTTGATGTTGGGATGTATGGAATTCAAATGTATAAGGAAGTCAAGGAGTTTGTCCCTTCCATGGGGCCAGATGATGAACATGTCATCCACATATCGGAAAAAAATGTGGGTTTCCCTTCAGATGATGCCAGGGCTTCCTCCTCAAAGCACTCCATATACAAATTTGTGACCATAAGTTAGAGTGGGCTGCCCACTGAAACTCCTTCCAGTTGTCTGTAGTATTTTCCATTAAACAGAAAATACATAGAAGTCAGGACATGGATGTAAAGGTCGGTGGTCTTCTCCTCAAATTTCTGACCAATAAGCCCTAGTGACTCTTGTAGAGGTACCCTGGTGAATAATGAAATGATGTCAAAACTCACCAAGGTATCTGAGTCTTTCACCCTGAAACGCCCAGCACCGAGATCAAATTTGTTTCAGAACGCCATGAATCCCTTGTGAGGCTCAGGGAAAACAATAGGGTAAACCTTCTGTGGATACCTAGTCACTCAGGAATTAGTGGTAAACTACAACCTGATAGATTAGCCAGGACAAGAGCAATGATTCCATTTGTCAGACAAGAACCTGTCTTAACAGTCTCCGAAACAATGGTAAAATCAAAACTACATAGCTGGATAAGGAGGCAGCATGTAGACTACTGGACTAAGATAAGATTGGGAAAAAAAGGAAACTTCACGAGGCACCTGCACAAGATTAGTACAGAGTAAGAAGCCTCTAAATGTAGATTACATGGTGAGGAGGCCTAAACTGCATCATATTTAAGCTTCAAATGAGATGTGGTTGGGGCCAAAAGACACAGAATATTTCAATCATTTATTTCTGAAGACATTGTTCCTAACAAAGACCTAGTAGAGTGAGCTGACTTCATTAGAGTGACGGGGACACAAACCAAACAATAATTCAGTTTTGGTGCAGGTAACATCAGGCTAAGATCACTGTTGTTTTGTCTCTCTGTTAAATCAAATCAGATAAAATCCACTACTGGAAAGGGTGTGACACCTGTTCAGGAAACATATGTTACTCTGGCCCCTCCAAGATACACCTTTCATCCTACAAGATACACCTCAGATGTGGTTTCATCTACAGTCTGTATCGTAGAAACATGTGAGCCACCAAATCTCACCAAGCCCCTGGTCGTGTCAGGATCTCCTGGTGACACAAGTGTATTGATATTGGGACCAAACACATCAGTGTCAGACACAGTCAAGAGAACAGTGGAGCTAGCTTACAACTAGTTCACAGGCAACAAATTTACCCTTACCTTACAAAAACCAATTTCATGCACTGCATACAAATCAAAATGACTTACAAGTGCTAGCTGAAGAGATCAATGGATACACGCTGAATGCGGCTCCATGAGCAAAGTTCTTGGGCATCCAAATGGATAATAAAGTGAGGTAGTGTGAGCACATAGGTAATTAACCAAAAATCTCAGCTCGGACTGCTTTCCACTTAGAAATCTGTCTCATTGTGTTAACCTATGAATAGAATTGCAAAAATATTTTGCACATTTTCACTCATTACTGTCCTATGGCATAATCTTATTCGGTAATATAGTTAATACAAAAAAAAAATTGTGACAGAGAAGGATATGACAAAAACCTTGTGTAAAGTCGACTACTGAACATCTTGCAGAAGCCTCTTCAGGGGCCTCATTCTCTGATGGTAGTCATGATCAATAGCAAGAGTGAACGAAAACCTGTGGACAGCCACTAGTGGGAATTGAGGAGGCACACTGGCACAGGATTGAATCCACCAGGTAGATTAACGATTAGGGCCGTTGTGCTGTTCAGCCTGAATGTGATTTTTGGGCAGAAGGTGAAAACCAGGCTGGTACACACATCCTGCCTCAGTTCCACAATTGCTAAACATTTTGAAAATGTTCTCACACTCTGACATGTGTTAACTCTAGACGCAGACAGATGGTGCACACAAATTCTGCACCTGGTAGAAAGGGCTGGCGATAGGAAGGGCATCTGGGCAGGCTCAACCATTAACAATGCCAAATCCAAATTAACATTGTGTTCTGCACAACAATGAACAAGTTCTACACTGTGTTGGTACATCAAGGCAAATGGTTCACTCATGTGTGCTCCGTCTGGATGGCATTTCTTTTTTTCCATCTTTACTGATGTGCACACTTGAACACTGCTGTGGACCAACAAAGTCGTAACTGCCGTCTGCTTCACGTCTGCTGTGCAGCGAGCTACCTTAATTTAAGTATTAACTGTATTTTTCTTACTTGTCACTTCTTCTTCCATGTGTTTTTGCTTTTAGGAAGCTTTAATTGTCGAGTGCTAGTAATAGTGTTCCATAGATTTCGTGTTTGTTTTGAATACAGTTAGAGAGAGTCCCTTTAGTCAACCATAGTGCCAGTAGTGCTAGTGTTTGTTTTCAATACAGTCCAGAAACAGGTAGTGCTATTTTCATTGTTTTCTACAAGAAGTGGCTAGCAATCACAGTTTAGTCAACAATCAGCCGCCTTTAGTGAATTAGCAGTCTAGTTAAAAGTTGATTAACTCTCTAAAGTAAATTGATTCCTTAGGATGGATAGGATGTGTAACTGCTGTGTATAGACGCAGGAGGAGCTGGCACCTGTTCGCGAACAGCTGAGCGTGTTGACGGCCACGGTCAGCCATGTTCAGGCTGCTACCTCGGAGTGTAGCGGCAGTGGGGAGTCTGGTGCGTTGCATGGTACACCCCAGGTGTTACATGCTTCACCCACTGTCCCTGCTGTCGAGACATCTTCGGGGGTACCGGGCACGGTTGGGCCACCCTCTCCCCAAGGGGAGTGGCGGGTTCAGCGGCGTTCGTGGCACACGAGGCGGAGGGTAAATGTGGAGGCTGGCCGTGTGGCATCGCCCGCTCTGCCTGTGAGTGGACATGTGGCTGCTCCTTCAGCAAGGTCTGAGCAGGTACATGGGGGGAGGGGTTTATTAGTTATTGGGAGTTCCAACGTTAGGCGGGTGATGGAGCCCCTTAGGGAAATAGCGGAAAGGTCGGGGAAGAAGGCCAGTGTTCACTCTGCCTGCTTGCCGGGGGGTCTCATCCGAGACGTGGAGGCGGCCCTGCCGGCAGCGATAGAGAGCACTGGGTGCACCCGACTGCAAATTGTTGCTCATGTCGGCACCAATGACTCCTGCCGTCTGGGTTCAGAGGTCATCCTCAGTTCGTACAGGCGGTTGGCGGAATTGGTGAAGGTGGAAAGCCTTGCTCGCGGGGTGGAATCAGAACTATTTGTAGTATCATTCCCAGAATCGATCGCGGTCCTCTGGTTTGAAGCCCAGTGGAAGCCTTAAACCAGAGGCTCAGATGATTCTCCAGAGATCTGGGGTGCAACTTTCTCGACCTCCGCTATCGGGTGGAGAAATGTAGGATCCCCCTGAATAGGTCAGGTGTGCACTACATGCCGGAAGCGGCTACAAGGGTACCGGAGTACGTGTGGAGTGCACATGGGGATTTTTTTGGTTAGAGAATTCCCTCTCTAGGCCTGACAAGACGCCTCCTGAGATGCGACAAGGTAGGAGTAGTCAAAATGCAACAGGTAATAACAATATTAATGTGCTAATAGTAAACTGCAGGAGCGTCTATAGAAAGGTCCCAGAACTGCTCTCATTAATAAACGGTCACAACGCCCATATAGTACTTGTGGTGTCACCGCCAGACACCACACTTGCTAGGTGGTAGCCTTTAAATCGGCCGCAGTCCGTTAGTATACGTCGGACCAGCATGTCACCACTATCAGTGATTGCAGACCGAGCACCGCCACACGCACAGGTCTAGAGAGACTTCCTAGCACTCGCCCCAGTTGTATAACCGACTTTGCTAGCAATGGTTCACTGACAAAATACGCTCTCATTTGCCGAGACCATAGTTAGCATAGCCTTCAGCTACGTCATTTGCTACGACCTAGCAAGGCGCCATTACCAGTTACTATTGATACTATGAATCCTGTACCGTCAAGAGCGACGTTCACCATTAATGGATTAAAGTTAAGTATTCCACCAGCTACGTCCGTTTTTTCTAAATTCTAATTTCCTTGTCCTGTTCCAGACCTCACGCCAGCCTGCGTGAGCTAAAACGCGTGCCTTTCGGCTTCCTCTAGTAACACGGTGTTGGCTCTCCTGCCAACCACAACACTGGCGACGAGGCAATACTGCGTTCTTAACTATACTGCCCTGAATTACTTGTGTAATGGCTTCGCCACCATCTCCAGATGTACTTTCCGAATTTTATCGCTTCCAGACTCAGCAGACGCAGGCATTACTGTATGCCCTTGGACAGCTCATCCAGGGTCAATGTGCAATGCAAAACAACGCGGCAGCCACCGCTCCACCACTAATGCAGCCACAACACGCAGTTGCACCAACTTTTTGTCCTTTCGATGCTGCACTGGAAAGCTGGACGCAGTGGTCACGCCAAGTTGGATTCCATCTCGCCGCCTACAGAATTCAAGGTAACGAGCGGCAGCCGTTTTTGTTGTCTTCAGTCGGCGTACAAACGTACCGTGTGATAGTCATATTATTTCCCCGACGCGATGTAGCAACTCTGTCCTACGACGAAATTTTGTCTGCATTAGATGCATATTTCAAAGACAAAACATACGGCAGGTCAGACTAATCGGGAGTGGGTTGCAACCTTGCAAGGCCTTACTAGGGATTGTGCTTTTGAGTGTCAATGTGGACTCCCTTATTCAGATACTATGGTGCATGATGCAATTGCACAGAACGTTTCTGATGTTCGTATAAGGGAACAGATTTTGAAACTAGTCAATCCCTCCCTTCAACAAGTGATGGACATATTGGATCAGCAGTACACACTTGACTTTGCTCAGGAATCATTTGAAACTTCGCCAGCCGTGTGTCAGGTTAACCGGCCCGCCGGGCGAGCTGCACGGAACAGTAAACAGCCCTCGCACCCGGCCGCGCCGCTGCCACCAGGCTCTCAGCCACGTGTGCCACGCAGGCAAGCAAATGCAGTGCTAAAATCATGCCCGCAGTGTGCTACTAGACATTCGTGTGAGAATTGCCCGTCATGCCAAGCTATTTGCTTTTACTGTAATAAAAAAAGGCATGTTCAAAGTGTTTGCCAGAAAAAGCTCAGATCGGAAACCCAAATCATTCCAGGCCCTTTGCTTCGCCCCAGAATTGGAATCGTACCAAGGATACTCAGGCTCGCGAAACTTCACCCACGGAAATTCATACAGTCCATTCCACTCCGCCCAGTGCCACTCTCTCTAACAGTGACTGTGTTCGTGCCACAAATAGTGTGCGTCGACATCGCCGGAACTCCCATCAAGTCACAAGTGATTTTGTACCAGTGTCAGTTCACGTTGCACGAGACAGTCGCTCTTGTCGTCAGCAGGGCAATAAACTTTTTGTGGACTTTGACATTAACGGCAAAGTGATACCATTCCAGCTCGATACCGGGGCTGCAGTTTCACTGATCAATCAAGACACTTACAAACTGCTGGGCACACCTCCGTTGCGTGCCGCAACTGTTAAGTTAACTAGCTATTCAGGTCAAAAGATCCCTGTGTTAGGACAGTGCAGCCTTCTTGCAACATACAATGGACAAACAAAACTTCTGTCATTTTACGTCCTTCATTCTTCTTCTGCAGTGAACTTGTTTGTTTTTTATTTATTTCAGTTGTTTAACTTGTCTATAGTAAATCAGGTCCTATCAGTGAACCAGACTGTGCCTTCCGACAGTGTTTCTCGTCCATGTGAAGAATTTGCAGACATTTTTGCACCGGGCCTCGGTTGCGCTAAGAACTATAAAACACATTTGGAACTGAAAGTAAACGCGCAACCGAAATTTTTCAGAGCGCACAATGTTCCCCACGCATTGCGTGATGTGGTCGCAAAAACATTACACAATTTGGAATAACAAGGTGTAATTGAACGTGTGCAGGCTTCTCTCTGGACATCACCCTTAGTAATTTTGCCAAAACCTTCTGGAAAATTGAGACTCTGTGTGGACTTCAAAGCAACAGTGAATCCACAACTAGTGACTGCAACTTTTCCTTTACCCCGCCCGGAAGATCTTTTTGACAAATTGTGCCCGGGTACATATTTTTTGAAGCTGGACCTAGCGGATGCGTACTTGCAAATACCGGTGGACGAAGAATCCCAGCGCATTTTGGTGGTTAACACGCATCTTGGTTTGTATCGATTCAAACAACTGCCATTCGGGTGTGCATCCGCCCCTGCACTGTTTCAGCAATATCTACAAACTGTTTGTGCGTCGGACCCTACTGCAGCAAACTATCTGGACGATATTGTGATCTCTGGAAAGACGGAAGAAGAACATTTAGCCAATCTCACAACATTATTTCAGGTCTTGCGACAAAATGGTCTTCACTTGCGGAAGGACAAATGTGTGACTTGCCCTACCTGGGACATGTACTCAATGCCCAAGGCATACATCCCAGTCCCGAGTACCTCCGTGCCATACAAGACTTGCCTTTGCCGCAGAATTTGAAGCAGCTACAGAGTGTGCTGGGAAAAATTAACTATTATCACCGATACGTGCCGCATGCCTCTTCCATTTCAGCTTCGCTTCATCGCTTACGCCGTAAAGGTGTTCCGTTCGTCTGGACGGCGGCATGCGAACGCGCCTTTCGCCAGTTGAAATCGGCGTTGCTTTCCAATACTTGCCTTACGTCATTCAAGCCCCAGAAGCCCCTTTTGTTGATGGTGGATGCATCGGATTTCGGGATCGGTGCTGTACTTGCGCACAAAGATGGATCGCACGATCGCCCTATTGCCTTTGCGTCCAAATTGCTCTCGCTTGCGCAAAGAAATTATTCACAGATCGAGAAAGAAGCATTGGCTCTCGTATTCGGTGTTACAAAGTTTCATGATTTCTTGTATGGTCGTCGCTTTACCATCGTCACAGACCACAAACCTTTGACATCGCTTTTTCATCTGACCAAGCCCGTACCTCCACGTACAGCGCAGAAATTCATTCGCTGGTCTATTTTCCTCTCGCAGTACCGCTACGATATCTTGTATTGGTCCACTGCTAAGCATGGAAACGCCGATGCATTGTCCCGTTTGCCTGTTGCTCAGGATAGAGCATTCGATTCCTCCAAACTTGCTTGCATGTTCATTGGTGCGGAAACCGATGACGTGGTCGAATCGTTTCCAATTGATTTTCGTCGTGTAGCTACAGCCACAGCTGCCGACCCTGTCCTTGCTACCATTCTGCATTTTGTTGCTACGCAATGGCCCTTGTCAAAGTCACGGATCAGGGATCCGTTGGTTCGCCTATTTTTTGCTCACCAGGAGAGACTTTTTGTACGACGTGGTGTTTTGCTGTTGTGTTCTGATAATGATCAGTCCACGGTCGTGGTCCCACGTTCGTTACAGTCCTCTGTCTTACAGCTTCTCCACCAAGGACATTGGGGTATAGTGAGAACGGAACAACTTGCTCGTCAGCACTGTACTTGGTTCGGAATCGATGCCGCGATTACGAATATATGCTCTTCTTGCATGGTGTGTGCCGAACAACAATCAGCACCACCGCAGAAATTCTTTGCATGGCCGAAAGCCACTTCCCCTTGGCAATGCTTACACATCGATTTTGCTGGTCCATTCTGGAACGCTCGATGGCTGCTTGTGGTAGATTCATTCAGTAATTTTCCTTTTGTTGTCCGGATGTCTTCCACGATGTCGTCTGCCACCATCCAAGTGTTATCTGCTATCTTTTGCATTGAAGGTCTTCCACAGACTAATGTTTCCGACAATGGCCCACAATTCATGTCCGCAGAATTTCAGTCATTCTGCAAGGCCAATGGTGTTCAACATCTGACATCTGCGCCGTTTTCGCCACAGTCAAACGGTGCCGCTGAATGATTGGTCAGGACTTTCAAGTCACAGATGTTGAAGTTGAAAGAGTCGCAATCTCGGGAGGACGCGTTATTGCTCTTTTTGTCCCCGTATCGCTCTCAGCCCCGAGATGGTAGCTCACCGGCTGAGTTGCTCCACAGTCGCCCTCATCGAACCTTGATGTCTTTGCTACATCCGCCGCATCAGGTTCCTGTGCAGCGGCAGACACCTGCTTTTGCCCCAGGCGACGTTGTCTACTACCGCCACTACCGAGGTTCACGGCGTTGGCTCGAAGGGCGCATTCTTCGCTGCCTCGGCTGCGCTATGTATCTGGTTTTGGGGGATTCTGGTGAGGTGTGTCGGCATCTCAATCAGCTGCGCCTCTGTCATCGCATGGAATCTGCCGCTCCCCGTCTGCTTTCAGCGACGGTGCCGTCCAGTCAGCTCCCTGGGGACCCATCTACTGGCTCGCCTCGGCCCCAGGTGTTACCGACGCTACCTTCCATTTTGCCCCATGGCGACGCGGCGCCGCTGCTGCTGCCGCCGCCGCCTCTTTTCCCGCTGGCGACGCCCGCAGTGAACGCGATGCTGCAACCACCGGGCGCCTCCCTGGGTCACGCGCCGCCGATCGCCTCCCGTGACCAGTTGTCCTCCGACATGGAACTCTTGCCCGCTCTGGACCATATGTCGTCTTCGCCCGACGGGTGCCCCGGCCCGATGGAGGTCAACCCTTCGGCCCCTCCTGTCTCTCTGCAGGCGCATACACCGCATGTTGGCATGCACCCTGGAGCAGGTTTTCAGGCATTTCCTAGCTCCCCGCAGTCCGAATGGCAGGGTGCGGGTGGCACAGCCTCGCCTGTTGTTAGGCTCCCCACCTCGTCGCATACATCAACATGGGGTCCTCCCCACGGCGGGCGGAAGCCTTATACCACAACCGTACGCCGATTTGCGGGGGAGGAATGTGGTGTCACCGCCAGACACCACACTTGCTAGGTGGTAGCCTTTAAATCGGCTGCGGCCCGTTAGTATACGTCGGACCCGCGTGTCACCACTATCAGTGATTGCAGACCGAGCGCCGCCACACGCGCAGGTCTAGAGAGACTTCCTAGCACTCGCCCCAGTTGTGCAACCGACTTTGCCAGCAATGGTTCACTGACAAAATACGCTCTCATTTGCCGAGACGATAGTTAGCATAGCCTTCAGCTACGTCATTTGCTACGACCTAGCAAGGCGCCATTACCAGTTACTATTGATACTGTGAATCCTTTACCGTCAAGAGCGACGTTCACCATTAATGGATTAAAGTTAAGCATTCCACCAGCTACGTCCGTTTTTTCTAAATTCTAATTTCCTTGTACTGTTCCAGACCTCACGCCAGCCTGCGTGAGCTAAAACGCGTGCCTTTCGGCTTCCTCTAGTAACACGGTGTTGGCTCTCCTGCCAACCACAACAGTACTAGGGACAGAAAGTTGGCTGAAACCAGACGTAAACAGTAATGAAATCCTAAACTCAGATTGGAATGAATACCGCAGAGACAGGCTGGACAGTGAAGGGGGAGGCATGTTTATAGCGATAAGAAGTGCAATAGTATCGAAGGAAATTGACAGAGATCCTAAATGTGCAATGATTTGGGTGAAGGTCATGGTTAAAGCAGGCTCAGACATGGTAATTGGATGTCTCTATAGGCCCCCTGGCTCAGCAGCTGTTGTGACTGAGCACCTGAAGGATAATTTAGAAAATATTTTGATTAGATTTCCCCACCATGTTAAAGTTCTGGGTGGAGATTTTAATTTGCCGGATATAGACTGGGAGACTCAAACGTTCATAACGGGCGGCAGGGACAAAGAATCCAGTGAAATTTTTTTAAGTGCTTTATCTGAAAACTACCTTGAGCAGTTAAACAGAGAACCAAATTGTGGCGATAACATATTAGACCTTCTGGTGACAAACAGACCCGAACTATTTGAAACAATTAACGCAGAACAGGGAATCAGCGATCATAAAGCGGTTACGGCATCGATGATTTTAGCCGTAAATAGAAATATTAAAAAAGGTAGGAAGATTTTTCTGATTAGTAAAAGTGACAAAAAGCAGATTACGGAGTACCTGACAGCTCAACACAAAAGTTTTGTCTCAAGTACAGATAGTGTTGAGGATCAGTGGACAAAGTTCAAAACCATCGTACAATATGCGTTTGATGAGTATGTGCCAAGCAAGATCGTAAGAGATGGAAAAGAGCCACCATGGTACAACAACCGAGTTAGAAAACTGCTGCAGAAGCAAAGGGAACTTCACAGCAAACATAAACATAGCCAAAGCCTTGCAGACAAACAAAAATTACGCGAAGCGAAATGTAGTGTGAGGAGGGCTATGCGAGAGGCGTTCAATGAATTCGAAAGTAAAGTTATATGTACTGACTTGGCAGAAAATCCTAAGAAATTTTGGTCTTATGTCAAAGCGGTAGGTGGATCAAAACAAAATGTCCACACTCTCTGTGACCAAAATGGTACTGAAACAGAGGATAACAGACTAAAGGCCGAAATACTAACTGTCTTTTTCCAAAGCTGTTTCACAGAGGAAGACTGCACTGTAGTTCCTTCTCTAGATTGTCGTACAGATGACAAAATGGTAGATATCGAAATAGATGACAGAGGGATAGAGAAACAATTAAAATCGCTCAAAAGAGGAAAGGCCGCTGGACCTGATGGGATACCAGTTCGATTTTACACAGAGTACGCGAAGGAACTTGCCCCCCTTCTTGCAGCGGTGTACCATATGTCTCTAGAAGAGTGTATCGTTCCAAAGGATTGGAAAAGGGCACAGGTCATCCCCGTTCTCAAGAAGGGACGTCGAACAGATGTGCAGAACTACAGACCTACATCTCTAACGTCGATCAGTTGTAGAATTTTGGAACACGTATTATGTTCAAGTATAATGACTTTTCTGGAGACTAGAAATCTACTCTGTAGGAATCAGCATGAGTTTCGAAAAAGACGGTCGTGTGAAACCCAGCTCGCACTATTCGTCCACGAGACTCAGAGGGCTATAGACACGGGTTCACAGTTAGATGCCGTGTTTCTTGACTTCCGCAAGGCGTTCGATACAGTTCCCCACAGTCGTTTAATGAAGGAAGTAAGAGCATATGGACTATCAGACCAATTGTGTGATTGGATTGAAGAGTTCCTAGATAACAGAACGCAGCATGTTATTCTCAATGGCGAGAAGTCTTCCGAAGTAAGAGTGATTTCAGGTGTGCCGCAGAGGAGTGTCATAGGACTGTTGCTATTCACAATATACATAAATGACCTTGTGGATGACATTAGAAGTTCACTGTGGCTTTTTGCAGATGATTCTGTGGCGTATCGAGAGGTTGTAACAATGGAAAATTGTACTAAAATGCAGGAGGATCTGCAACGAATTGACGCATGGTGCTGGGAATAGCAATTCAATCTCAATGTAGACAAGTGTAATGTGCTGCGAATACATAGAAAGATAGATCCCTTACCATTTAGCTACAAAATTGCAGGACAGCAACTGGAAGCAGTTAATTCCATAAATTATCTGGGAGTATGCATTAGGAGTGATTTAAAATGGAATGATTATATAAAGTTGATCGTCGGTAAAGCAGATGCCAGACTGAGATTCATTGGAAGAATCCTAAGGAAATGCAATCCAAAAACAAAGGAAGTAGGTTACAGTACGCTTGTTCACCCACTGTTTGAATACTGCTCAGCAGTGTGGGATCCATACCAGATAGGGTTGATAGAAGAGATAGAGAAGATCCAACGGAGAGCAGCGCGCTTTGTTACAGGATCATTTAGTAATCGCGAAAGCATTACGAAGATGATAGATAAACTCCAGTGGAAGACTCTGCAGGAGAGATGATCAGTAGCTCGGTACGGGCTTTTGTTAAAGTTTCAAGAACATACCTTCACCGAAGAGTCAAGCAGTATATTGCTCCCTCCTACGTATATCTCGCGAAGAGACCATGAGGATAAAATCAGAGAGATTAGAGCCCACACAGAAGCATACCAACAATCCTTCTTTCCACGAACAATACAAGACTGGAATAGAAGGGAGAACCGATAGAGGTACTCAGGGTACCCTCCGCCACACACCGTCAGGTGGCTTGCGGAGTATGGATGTAGATGTAGATGTAGAAATGCTTTGCTCCACTGTATGCAAGTGTGCCCTCACCTGTGCCATTCTGAGCAGTTTTGCACCACTCATCCATGCATGTGCACAATGCATTCTGTGTGGACATGACATTAAAGGTTGTATATTTGAAACTGATGTGCAGTGGTGTTCTAAACTTAAGGACTAAAGTAACTTTTGCATAACGTGTCACTGCCAAGTAACACAGCTCAACAAAACTTGGACCACAAATAGTAAGACGTGCTACAGTATAGTACAGAAGACAACTGTAAAAGATATGCAGTGTGACAAACAAAAATGACACTTTCACTTACAAACAATAATGACAATGAAGTAATTATGACTCATGATGATCCTCTGGATATTACAAAAGTGAGACATGGTTCTTAATAGGTTGCATGAGCACTACAGGCACAGTGCATGCTCTGCAACATGCTCCCATGCTGTCCACAATGCTGGTAAGGAAATCTTGTCGTAGAGCAATCAGTTTCTCTGCCAGCATGGTTGACAACTGCTGGATAGTCATTGCTGCTTTTGGAACTGTGGCAATAACAGATCAGAGGGCATGAAAAAATGTAACTGTATCATTCAAAACAGTGCCTCTTGAATCTTTCCTGAACTAGGAACTGACCATATTCCATTACTCAGACTTACAGTACTCCAATCTGTCTTCCCTAAATTTAACACATTTGGAAATTTTAACTTAACTGGAACCAGGAATACTCTACTTTTCTTCAATGTGGCTGAACATTACATTCAAATAATTACCCAACAACTATAATATTATGAGTGATCACTCATCAGCCCAAATAAAACACATTACCACTGATAAAATAATCTCCCACGCAAACTGAACAACTCGTGATGTGTTTTTATCTAACAATGCAATGGCAGATAATGCGTAACATGCAAAATCCCTCAGCACAGCACAGTAATAATGTGTAACCATAAAACGTGCAAACACTTACAAAATATATAAACAAAGAAGTATTGGCAATTAAAAGCAAATGAAACAGGATAAAACTGTATAACTTTCACCTCATTAGTATTGATAGCAATTGTTTGCAATAATACAGACTATGTCATAAGTCAATAAGTTTGCAAAATTATTATAATTATTGAAAGAAATAAGTTAATGGATGAAACCAAGTTTTAACTATTATTCTGTACCTTATTACTGAAATGAAATCAAAATAGCATTGCAATATGATAGTTTACAATTATGTACAGTTAATAACCATGAAAAATTACTCTTGCTTATGCATATTAAGCTTCTACATCACTGATTGTTGTTGTTGTTGTGGTCTTCAGTCCTGAGACTGGTTTGATGCAGCTCTCCATGCTACTCTATCCTGTGCAAGCTTCTTCATCTCCCAGTACCTACTGCAACCTACATCCTTCTGAATCTGCTTAGTGTATTCATCTCTTGGTCTCCCTCTACGATTTTTACCCTCCACGCTGCCCTCCAATACTAAATTGGTGATCCCTTGATGCCTCAGAACATGTCCTACCAACCGATCCCTTCTTCTGGTCAAGTTGTGCCACAAACTTCTCTTCTCCCCAATCCTATTCAATACTTCCTCATTAGTTATGTGATCTACCCATCTAATCTTCAGCATTCTCCTGTAGCACCACATTTCGAAAGCTTCTATTCTCTTCTTGTCCAAACTATTTATCGTCCATGTTTCACTTCCATACATGGCTACACTCCATACAAATACTTTCAGAAATGACTTCCTGACACTTAAATCTATACTGGATGTTAACAAATTTCTCTTCTTCAGAAACGCTTTCCTTGCCATTGCCAGCCTACATTTTATATCCTCTCTACTTCGACCATCATCAGTTATTTTGCTCCCCAAATAGCAAAACTCCTTTACTACTTTAAGTGCCTCATTTCCTAATCTAATTCCCTCAGCATCACCCGACTTAATTAGACTACATTCCATTATCCTTGTTTTGCTTTTGTTGATGTTCATCTTATATCCTCCTTTCAAGACACTGTCCATTCCATTCAACTGCTCTTCCAAGTCCTTTGCTGTCTCTGACAGAATTACAATGTCATCGGCGAACCTCAAAGTTTTTATTTCTTCTCCATGAATTTTAATACCTACTCCGAATTTTTCTTTTGTTTCCTTTACTGCTTGCTCAATATACAGATTGAACAACATCGGGGAGAGGCTACAACCCTGTCTTACTCCCTTCCCAACCACTGCTTCCCTTTCATGTCCCTCGACTCTTATAACTGCCATCTGGTTTCTGTACAAATTGTAAATAGCCTTTCGCTCCCTGTATTTTACCCCTGCCACCTTTAGAATTTGAAAGAGAGTATTCCAGTCAACATTGTCAAAAGCTTTCTCTAAGTCTACAAATGCTAGAAACGTAGGTTTGCCTTTCCTTAATCTTTCTTCTAAGATAAGTCGTAAGGTCAGTATTGCCTCACGTGTTCCAGTGTTTCTACGGAATCCAAACTGATCTTCCCCGAGGTTGGCTTCTACTAGTTTTTCCATTCGTCTGTAAAGAATTCGTGTTAGTATTTTGCAGCTGTGACTTATTAAGCTGATAGTTCGGTAATTTTCACATCTGTCAACACCTGCTTTCTTTGGGATTGGCATTATTATATTCTTCTTGAAGTCTGAGGGTATTTCGCCTGTTTCATACATCTTGCTCACCAGATGGTAGAGTTTTGTCAGGACTGGCTCTCCCACGGCCGTCAGTAGTTCCAATGGAATATTGTCTACTCCGGGGGCCTTGTTTCGACTCAGGTCTTTCAGTGCTCTGTCAAACTCTTCACGCAGTATCGTATCTCCCATTTCATCTTCATCTACATCCTCTTCCATTTCCATAATATTGTCCTCAAGTACATCGCCCTTGTATAGACCCTCTATATACTCCTTCCACCTTTCTGCTTTCCCTTCTTTGCTTAGAACTGGGTTTCCATCTGAGCTCTTGATATTCATACAAGTCGTTCTCTTATCTCCAAAGGTCTCTCTAATTTTCCTGTAGGCGGTATCTATCTTACCCCTAGTGAGATAGGCCTCTACATCCTTACATTTGTCCTCTAGCCATCCCTGCTTAGCCATTTTGCACTTCCTGTCGATCTCATTTTTGAGACGTTTGTATTCCTTTTTGCCTGTTTCACTTACTGCATTTTTATATTTTCTCCTTTCATCAATTAAATTCAATATTTCTTCTGTTACCCAAGGATTTCTACTAGCCCTCGTCTTTTTACCTACTTGATCCTCTGCTGCCTTCACTACTTCATCCCTCAAAGCTACCCATTCTTCTTCTACTGTATTTATTTCCCCCATTCCTGTCAATTGCTCCCTTATGCTCTCCCTGAATCTCTGTACAACCTCTGGTTCTTTTAGTTTATCCAGGTCCCATCTCCTTAAATTCCCACCTTTTTGCAGTTTCTTCAGTTTTAATCTACAGGTCATAACCAATAGATTGTGGTCAGAGTCCACATCTGCCCCTGGAAATGTCTTACAATTTAAAACCTGGTTCCTAAATCTCTGTCTTACCATTATATAATCTATCTGATACCTTTTAGTATCTCCAGGGTTCTTCCATGTATACAACCTTCTTTCATGATTCTTAAACCAAGTGTTAGTTATGATTATATTGTGCTCTGTGCAAAATTCGACCAGGCGGCTTCCTCTTTCATTTCTGTCCCCCAATCCATATTCACCTACTATGTTTCCTTCTCTCCCTTTTCCTACACTCGAATTCCAGTCACCCATGACTATTAAATTTTCGTCTCCCTTCACAATCTGAATAATTTCTTTTATTTCATCATACATTTCTTCAATTTCTTCGTCATCTGCAGAGCTAGTTGGCATATAAACTTGTACTACTGTAGTAGGCGTGGGCTTCGTATCTATCTTGGCCACAATAATGCGTTCACTATGCTGTTTGTAGTAGCTTAACCGCATTCCTATTTTCCTATTCATTATTAAACCTACTCCTGCATTACCCCTATTTGATTTTGTGTTTATAACCCTGTAGTCACCTGACCAGAAGTCTTGTTCCTCCTGCCACCGAACTTCACTAATTCCCACTATATCTAACTTCAACCTATCCATTTCCCTTTTTAAATTTTCTAACCTACCTGCCCGATTAAGGGATCTGACATTCCACGCTCCGATCCGTAGAACGCCAGTTTTCTTTCTCCTGATAACGACATCCTCTTGAGTAGTCCCCGCCCGGAGATCCGAATGGGGGACTATTTTACCTCCGGAATATTTTACCCAAGAGGACGCCATCATCATGTAATCATACAGTAAAGCTGCATGCCCTCGGGAAAAATTACGGCTGTAGTTTCCCCTTGCTTTCAGCCGTTCGCAGTACCAGCACAGCAAGGCCGTTTTGGTTATTGTTACAAGGCCAGATCAGTCAATCATCCAGACTGTTGCCCTTTCAACTACTGAAAAGGCTGCTGCCCCTCTTCAGGAACCACACGTTTGTCTGGCCTCTCAACAGATACCCCTCCGTTGTGGTTGCACCTACGGTACAGCTATCTGTATCGCTGAGGCACGCAAGCCTCCCCACCAACGGCAAGGTCCATGGTTCATGGGGGCGGCACATCACTGATTAGAAGAACATAATTAGTGGTGTCTCTTAGTCAATGTTCCTTGGAAACAGTTTCCACACAACTGATGCCGTTGACAACTTGTCGACGTCTGCCTCGTTAGTCCATCTTCCTTGACCGTGTAATCCAGTAACTGGCATTGTCTTGCTGAGCTCCTTGATTGAAGGTGCCTGTTAAAAATCTAACAGGAACACACAATTAATTCCAACTTGTGTATCTGCATGCAGCAATGGACATAAAACAACACGCTTCTTTCCATAACACATGGCGTAAGCTAACCTCATACAGTTTATTGCACACATACACTACAGTTCTCAGACTTATGGTTCATGATCGTGGTTCAGTGCTTTTTGCAGTATATCCATCCACACTACGAATATAAATCAAGCCAATTGTTCTGTATATCATTAGTCTGATGTTTAAACAGAACAATAAATACTGTAATTGTCTATGCAATCACTTCAATTATGTGGCAATCAGCAAATCATACATTCACAGTTAATGATCTCCATATCAATATATGACACGAAAATTTGTAATGTTTTCCATTTCGTTCCACAGTCCATGGTATGCACTGAACAGTTTGTGCTGTCAACAATTGAAAACAGTACCTTTATGGCATGCACACAGCATACAGGTTAGCAAATCAAAGTTTCATGTTTAATGAGTAAAAACACAGTTCCAGCAAATGGGCAACATGATGCATGAAGTCAATAGGTCTTTAATCACAGTACACACCAAGATCATAAATTTAGTACTGACCAAATACTGATATTTTTCACAGGCCAAAAACACAACGTGTTGCAGTACATATGCGCAGCACGACAATCACCTCCACTCTCTTCTTTTTCTCACTCCTGATGCTTTGTTGATGTCTTACTTACTAAAACATCTTGCAAATATAGTAGCTCCCCTTGTCCTTAAACAAGTGTATTGTGGGTTAATACACTCACATCTGCAATATGGGATCGAGGTCCAGGGTGGGGCACCCACTGTCTATTTGGATCGCATTTTCAGGCTTCAAAAGAGAGCAGTTAAAATAGTGTAAAGAACAGTGACATCCATAATTACAATACTCGAGCCAAAAGTGACTATCATAGGATATGGACTAACAAGAAAACTACAGACCACAGTCCATATGTAACTGGGAGACAATTCTATAATAAGTTGCCAAAAAATATAAAGCAACTCCAAGGCAATCTTTTCAAGAGCAAGTTGAAAAATTGGTTAATAGAAAGATTTTTATACTCATTAAAAGAATTCTGAGCTGCAGTACTGTTAGTTTCTTCTTTTACAAACTGCAGTATATTAGTGGTGGTATTGTCATAATTGGCTAATTGATGTATATAATCATTATATGTATGGAGTGATATATAATGTGCTAATGTGTTTATAACATAATTGCACGGAATGATATACAATGTGCTACTTGATGTATATATTCATTGCTGGAATGACATGATATTGATATAATTGTACAAAAAATGACAATGTCCAAGACTGTAAAGTTATCATGGACAAATAAACATTATTATTATTATTATTATTCTCTCTCAACCTACTGATATGATTCTACATCACTCAAAAACCTCACTCCCCATAACACTTTCAAAACCTGAATACATCATTTTCTAATTTATAAAAAAACACAATTTCATATTACTCTGTCCATAGAAGACGAATTCAAAAAATTTGTTCACAAATAACAAGGTATAAAACACCAGAATAATTGAAAATGACAACTACGTTCATAACAATTACATTAACTCTTTCAGACCCTCTGGCTACAATTGTGTACATTAATTTTTACTGTGTCTTAGCTGCAGCAGAAGTACGAGGTGCATTCAAGTTCTAAGGCCTCCGATTTTTTTTCTAATTAACTACTCACCCGAAATCGATGAAACTGGCGTTACTTCTCTACGTAATCGCCCTGCAGACGTACACATTTTTCACAACGCTGATGCCACGATTCCATGGCAGCAGCAAAGGCTTCTTTAGGAGTCTGTTTTGACCACTGGAAAATTGCTGAGACAATAGTAGCACGGCTGGTGAATGTGCGGTCACGGAGAGTGTCTTTCATTGCTGGAAAAAGCCAAAAGTCACTAGGAGCCAGGTCAGGTGAGTAGGGAGCATGAGGAATCACTTCGAAGTTGTTATCACGAAGAAACTGTTGCGTAATGTTAGCTCAATGGGCGGGTGCGTTGTCTTGGTGAAACAGCACACGCGCAGCCCTTCCCGGACGTTTTTGTTGCAGTGCAGGAAGGAATTTGTTCATCAAAACATTTTCGTAGGATGCACCTTTTACCGTAGTGCCCTTTGGAATGCAAAGGGTAAGGATTACGCCCTCGCTGTCCCAGAACATGGACACCATCATTTTTTAGCACTGGCGGTTACCCGAAATTTTTTTGGTGGCGGTGAATCTGTGTGCTTCCATTGATCTGACTGGCGCTTTGTTTCTGGATTGAAAAATGGCATCCACGTCTCATCCATTGTCACAACCGATGAAAAGAAAGTCCCATTCATGCTGTCGTTGCGCGTCAACATTGCTTGGCAACATGCCACACGGCAGCCATGTGGTCGTCCGTCAGCATTCGTGGCACCCACCTGGATGACACTTTTCGCATTTTCAGGTCGTCATGCAGGATTGTGTGCACAGAACCCACAGAAATGCCAACTCTGGAGGTGATCTGTTCAACAGTCATTCGGCAATCCCCCAAAACAATTCTCTCCACTTTCTCAATCATGTCATCAGACCGGCTTGTGCGAGCCCGAGGTTGTTTCGGTTTGTTGTCACACAATGTTCTGCCTTCATTAAACTGTCACACCCACAAACGCACTTTCGACACATCCATAACTCCATCACCACATGTCTCCTTCAACTGTCGATGAATTTCAATTGGTTTCACACCACGCAAAGTCAGAAAACGAATGATTGCATGCTGTTCAAGTAAGGAAAACGTCGCCATTTTAAGTATTTAAAACAGTTCTCATTCTCACTGCTGGCGGTAAAATTCCATCTGCCATACGGTGCTGCCATCTCTGGGACGTATTGACAATGAATGCAGTCACATTTAAAAACAATGCGCATGTTTCTATCTCTTTCCAGTCCGGAGAAAAAAAATCGGAGGCCTTAGAACTTGAATGCACCTCGTATTTTTCCCAATGGAAACCTGAGGTACGTATTTGTGAATATTCAACATTTGCATTATGTGCAAGTGCTGTCAACTGTTGTACATCACTATGAAAATATCAGCTAGTTAATGTAGCACTGTGCAGCAGCTCATGACCACCAGAATACAAGGATGTGGTTGGTTCACTATATTCTACAGTATAATTGAATATTATTATCATTATTTTGCATGGTAATCATTGAACGATCATTTTACAATTTATTACAATAGATAATATTTTGTTATTAGTTATTTTAGTCCATAAAATGAATCCAAGTATACAAAGTATGTTTTGAAAACAGGTACATATTTTGGATCAATCTTGCATCTAAAAACATTACAAATGCACCACAGCTTTACCCTAAGAAAAATTTTCCTTCCTCCATAAAAAATTCAGATCATAAAGGTTTAAGTAAACAGAAACATAATGATGCCAAGAATTAAATTTATGTATCTCATCTTGAACTAACCTTTTCATTGTACGACAAAAATAAAGCAGAAAAGAAGTAAAAGAAAGTATAGTAAAAAGAGGAAAAAATGTGATCAGCCTGTATCTTCACATGTGCCCCTCGATTTTATCATGTGATGGTCTTTTGAACTTCTCATGATAAAATATATTCAACAAAGATGCATTATGTTGTATGTGTTTTTGTATTCATGTAAGCCAATTTAACGTAAAATTCTAGTGTCATATTTTGAGCTTAAAAATAACTTTTTCATTGCTCCTAAATTATCCTACCAATAATAGAAGTAATATGACACAGTCTGAAAAAGAACTAGCTTCATCTATCCTCATTGGCATACAACAAGACATAATATAATTAATTATTTACATGCAATCCCAAATAATGCCCTTCTTAGTTTTTATTGTTTTTAGTCCTTTTATGTAAGTTTTCATTTCTTAACTCCTCACATATGAAGTCATCATTTCTATACACTTATTCCTTTAGCTACAAGGGTTATGAAACTCACTGTTGCTACTTTGTTTCATGACACAAGTAGTCTTTCAATCTATTTATTATTACTGACCTATGTAATCTACCAAAAATTACATACTTTTACGAACTCCAATTCTATTTATAATTTGATGTAACTCTTGTCTATTGCTACTTTTCCTAGTATTATTTCTCCATTTGCAAGTTGTAAAACAAATTTAGAAACATTAAACTACTATTAAATTAACAGTCATCATGGTATGAAATATTCTCTCTCTCAATTGGCCTTGCAAACTTAAAAGGAAAATTAAAATTTTCACTTTTAAACTTCAAAAAACAAAATTATGCTCTCCCTTTACCTCCATTCATTTCTCCTCCTGGATCTCAATTTATTGCATCAATACATTGTTTTTGTGTTATTCTAATCTAACACAGTTTCAAATACACTATGTTCTTAAGATGAGACTTCTACTTTGAGTTTGGGTAAACTAAATAGAATGCATTCGAGTATGACATACTCATTACCTCAAGCAGACCTTCGCATACATAAAAAAAACTAATATCTCATTATTTATCTCTCTAGATTTTTCATACAGTTTAACTAATAACAATCTCCTATTTTAATGTCAACTTTCTTTACCTTCTCATCGTGTCTTCTCTTTCTCTTCTCCAGTTTCCTTTCCATCAGCTCCCTCAATTAAGTCACCAATATCGGAAATGGCTCCACCTTCTGGATCACTACTACTACATTCTTTAACTACCACATTCACCAAATTCACATTCTTTGTCTTTGAAAGGAAAATAACGCTCTCAGTGTCACCTCATTCCCTCTGGACACAGATAGTGGACAAATTTACTTATAGGTAACATTACAAAACACTGTCTTATTTAGATTCTCAGGTTATTATTATGTTGCTTTTTATTACTACTACTACTACTACTATTGCTGTTGTTGTTGTTGTTTTTGCTGTGCATACTTTCCATGTTCCATCTTAATTACTCCTTCTTCAGTTTCTCATGAAGCACAGCACTACATTAATCATCACTTTCTACATTGTTTGCTCAACCCACAAAACATATTTAACATTTATTCCACTTTTTAACTGAATATTACAATGTAGGAAAAGATAGACTGCTACTTACACACACACACACACACACACACACACACAAATAAGCAAACACACCACAAGCACACACTACCACCAACTCCAGCATCTGAGGCCAGAATGCAACATCATGTGGGATGCAAACAACAATCTGGAGGGGGTGAGGAAAGGGAAGGGGAAGGGATAGTAGTGTACAGGTGGAGAGAGAGAGAGAGAGAGACAAGTCGCTGTCTAGTGGAGTGTGCAAGGACTAGAATGCCAGCAGGTGCAGCGTCAGGAGCTTGAGGGGCAGGGTGGTGGGAGAAAAAGGAACAAAAAAGGAGAGGAGTGGGGAAAGATGGGCAGATTCATTGGCAGAAGGCTGCAAATAAACTGGATGGGAGATGAGAATGGGAAGAAGATGACAAGACAGAGGGCGTGGAAACTGTTTGGGGGAGGTTGTGGAGACAGTATGTTACCATAGGTTGAGACTGGGCTAATTACAGGAGCGGAGAATGTGTTGTAAGGATAACTCCCATCTGCATAGTAAGTATCAATCAATCTTTTTCTACATTAGTGATATTCTTATCTGGAGTTTCCATTGTTTGATTTTTACTGAGTTCAGACATTTCTCCTGACTACATAATGGCAAGGCCCTAACAACAACTCCACTTGTAATGTTCCTTACTTTTCCTCTTATTTTATCTCTTTTTTTTTTCTTTCTCTCTATCTCACATTCCTAGCACCACTATTTCTCATCTTACATTCCATATTTCCTCATTAACTATTATTTTCATTTACTCCTTATTCCTTTTACTAATTATCTAAACATTTTTCCTTATCATTGCCCATCAAAATTCATGACTTCATCCAGCAATCACTTCTTATTCTTTCATTCATATTTACCAGTAAAGGAATCACTCTCCTCAACTACTCTCCTCCACATACCTATCAGACCTCAATAAATTCTTCCTATAATACACAGCAATAAAATACTCAAAATTCGTCACTATCTTGTTCAAATTACAAATAACAAACCACATTTAGCTGTTCAATTATTTCCACACTATTATGTCAGTCTTGCCTTTTACCAGTACTCTCAAATTTCCTGTGCAAAGCTGTTCACAAACAAGCACACATAACCGGCAACTCCAGCATGCTGGGCAGTAAAGTCGTCCCGAGATACTGGAGTTGGCGGTCGTGTGTTTGTGACGTGTGCTTGCTTGTGTGTGTGTGTGAATGTTGTGCGTTTATCTCTTTTTAACTGATGAAGGCTGCGGCCGAAAGCTATATGTAGGTGTCTTTTAATCGTGCCTGTCTGCAACCTGGCATGTCTTCTTTATGATACATAGCAATCTATCTTTTCCTACATTGTTGATATTCCTACCTGGAGTTTCCATTGTTTGATTTTTGTTCACAAGCATTTAATTTATTCTAATTGTTTTAACTCATCAATAATTTATCCATTCATCATCATCAGGGATTATATCTCATTTTGAGGAATATTATCATAAACAGTTATATCTACTCAGTCCTTACTCCATATATACACATCAAAAAAAGTTTTTCATCACCCCGGTTCCCAGAACTCCTGAAGATAGATGTTGACTGCAGATATTGTATCACAGACACAGCCCCTTTGACTGTTCAGAGATGTCACTAAACCTGCACAAAGATGTAAACAAACATGCGTGAGCAGCGCCTGTTACACGGAGGGGGTCCAACAGCCGATTATTTCCAGTCATTACATCAGGAAGGAGGTACATGGCTCATGTTGTCTGTAGTTCAACCATGTCTTGCCAGTCAGTACCACAGTTCAATAGTGTCTGCATTGATACTTTGTGCCAGAAAGTGCTCTCAACAAGGGAACTATCCAGGTGTCTTGAAGTGAACCAAAGCAATGTTGTTCAGACATGGAGGAGATACAGAGAGAGACAGAAACTGTCAAATACATGCCTCGCTCAGGCCACCCAAGGGCTACTACTGCAGTTGATGACCGCTACCTACGGATTATGGTTCAGAGGAACCCTGTCAGCAATGCCACCATGTTGAATAATGCTTTTCGTGAAGCTGCAGGATGTCATGTTATGGCTCAAACTGTGCACAATGGGCTGCATGGTGCACAAATTCACTCCCAACGTCCACGGCAAGGTCCATCTTTGCAACCACGACACCATGCAGCATGGTACAGATGAGCCCAACAACATGCCGAATGAACTGCTCAGGATTGGTACCACGTTCTCTTCACCAATGAGTGTCGCATGTGCCTTCAACCAGACAATCATCAGCAACCCAGTCAGGCTGGACGCCTTAGACACACTGTCCAGCGAGTGCAGCAAGGCGGAGGTTCCCTGCTGTTTTGGGGTGTCATTTTGTGGGGCCGACGTATGCCACTGGTGGTCATGGAAGGTTCCAGAACGGCTGTACAATACATGAATACCATCCTCCAACTGATAATGCAACCATATCGGCAGCATACCGGCGAGGCATTCATCTTCATGGACGACAATTCGTGCACCCATTGTGCACATCTTGTGAATGACTTCCTTCATGATAACAACTAGAGTGGCCAGCATGTTCTCCAGACACAAATCCTGTCAAACATGCCTGGGACAGATTGAAAAGGGCTGTTCATGGACAATGTGACCCACCAACCATTCTGAGGGATCTATGCCAAATCGCTGTTGAAGAGTGAGACAATCTGGACCAACAGTGCTTTGATTAACTTGTGGATAGTATGCCACGGTGAACAGAAGCATGCATCAATGCAAGAGGACGCACTTCTGGGTATTAGAGGTACTGGTGTGTACAGCAATCTGGACAACCACCTCTGAAGGTCTCACTTTATGGTGGTACAACACACAATGTGTGGTTTTCATGAGCAATAAAAAGGGTGGAAATGATGTTTATGTTGATCTCTATTCCAATTTTCTGTACAGCTTCCCGAACTCTTGGAACCAAGGTGATACAAAACTTTTTTTGATGCTTGTACAATTGATAACTTCTCTACAATTCCTTCTGTGCTCCGCTATCCATGGTCTTTATCAGAGTTTCCCTTCTCTTCAGAGAACAGTTAGATTGCTATTTACCAATATCCATCACTCTGTACAAGATAATGCAAATTTTGATAATGCAAATTCTCTACCAACACTTCAACAATATTACTTCTTGTCCATGTAATGTCTAAATGTTTTAGTTTACTAATCATTTCTTACCGTATCCTTTCACAATTTCCTTGGAACTATCATAGTCTGGATATGCCTCACAAACTTTCATTACATCAGTCTGCCTATCATTGGACCACTACACATCCAGGAATTCCGTGGTACATTCCTTAAAATATTTGTACTTCTCTTGAGCACATGGCCCCCACCACCACATTTCAATCTTTTCCTTTTTAAGCTCACACAACCTGTTCTCAACATATTCTTTTCTGAGCTGTCAACTCTAACTTGCATCCCAATAACAGAAGTTGAATTTACTTCTACATTGAGATCAACAGTTATGCTGTCAGTGTTGTTACCACTCTGTACCTGCATTACTAAAGATGACCCCAATACATTTTTATACCCAATGCTCTCTTCTAAATCACCTGCTTCATTCTCATTTTCAGAAATGGTTTCTTTAATCTTTTCCACTTCTGCTTCATTCTTCCTACTATATTCCCTGAAAATCTGATCACAGTCACACTCTATTTAAGCTTTCTCTTGTTCATCGCCAACAGTTTGGGCTTCACTGCTTGTATCCAAGCATTCTACCTCTTCATTTCTGATACTCTCTGACTCATCTTGTTTTGTAAACATTAACTTCTTTACGTGTCTGATCTATCGGTTTACCTAGCTCCTTTTTCAACTTATTCATCATTCTGGTGATAGTTTCTATTTGCCACTTCACTGTTCCTTCAATTCTATCTGCCTTTCTTCCATTTTCTCATGTAATCTTCTTATCTGCCCACTCAGTCCTTCCTGCCCCTCTTTCATTTTTGCTATCAGCAATTCAAACATAATTTCTACTCCTCCCTTCTCATCTACTTCTCTTTTGACATTTGGCACCAATTTAATCGCTAATCCTTTTTCTACATTTTCCGTAACTCTTCCTGATCTATATCTACCCTTCGTTCACTTCGCCATGTTTGGAAACTAGCTACCCTTTCATCCTCTATAATCATAATTTTGTATACTCAATGAATACAGACAGATCAAAACAAATTACTCTTTCTACTAAATTTCAGACTTCGATCGAAAAATTAACAGGTTCTGTCAGGACAGCACTAAGATTACACTGTCCTGTCACTACACAGTCGACATATGTTGCAATAGCAGATCAAAGGGTATCACAAAATGTAACTGTATTGTCCGAAACAGCACCTATCAGACCTTGACTGAGCTAGGACTGACCATGTTCCATTACTCGGACTGATCCGCCTCCCTTAAATTTACCGTGCCCAGAAATTTTCACTGAACTCGAACCAGAGTACTCTACTTTTCTTCATTCAGGCTGAACATTACATTCACACATACAAGTAATTACCCATCAACTATAATATTATGAATGCCACCCATTAGCCCAAATCATACAGATTACCACTGATAAAATATTCTCCTAAATAAACTGAACAACTTGTGACATGTTTCTCTTTAATAATGCAATGGTAGATAATGTATGGCACACAAAATCCCTTGGCAGAGCACAATAATTCCTATGAGATCAAATGCAAAAAAATAAAACATGCAAATGCAGATAAAATCTACAAAATACATAAAGAAAGAAGCATTGGCAATTAAAAGCAAATGAAAGGGAATAAAACCGTATAACTTTTACATCATTAGTATCAATAGCAATTGTTTGCAATAACACAGATTATGCCGTAAGTTAGTGAGTTTGCAAAATTATTATAATTATTGAAAGAAATAATTTAATGGTTGAAGCCAAGTTTTAACTATTATTCTGTACATCATTACTGAACAGAAATCAAAACAGCACTGCAATATGACAGTTTACAATTATGCAAAATTAGTCACCATGACAAGTTACTCTTGCTTATGCATATTAAGTTTCTACATCACTGATCAGAACAACAAAGTTAGTGGTGTCTCTGAGTCAATGTTCCTTGGAAACAGTTTCCACACAGCTGATGCTGTCGACAAGTTGTCGACGTCCACCTTGTTAGTCCATGATCATTGACCGTGTAATCCAGTAACTGGCATTGTCTTGCTGAGCTCCTAGATTGGGGGTGCCTGTTAAAAATCTAACAGGAACACTCAACGTCTGCACAATTAATTCCAATTTGTGTATCTGCATGCAGCAATGAACATAACACACTGTTCATTCCATTAATGCATGATGTAACCTAACCTCATATAGTTTATTGCAAACATAATCCACAGTTTTCAGATTTATAATTTATGGTCGTAGCGAAGTGCTTTTTGCAGTATATCCATCCACACTATGAAAAGATTAAGTCAATTGTTCTGTAAATCATTAGTCTGATGTTTAAACAGAACAATAAATACTGTAATTGTCTATGCAATCACTTCAATTATGTGGCAATCAGCATGTCATCCATTCACAGGTAAAGTTCTCCATATCAATATATGACACAAAAATTTGTAATGTTTTCCGTTTCATTCCACAGTCCACAGTATGCACTTAACAGTGCTATCTACAATTGAAAACAGTATCTTTATGGCGTGCACATAGCTTACCGGTCTGCAAATCAAAGTTTTATGTTTAATGAGTGAAAACACAGTTCCGGCAAATGGCCAACACGATGCATGAAGTCAATAGGTCTTTAATCACAGTACACACCAAGATCATAAATGAAGTACTGACCAAACACTGATATTTTTCACTGGCCACAAGCAAAATGTGTAGCAGTACATATGCACAGCACGACTATCACCTCCACTCTCTTCTTCTTCTCATTCCCGATGCTTTGTTGATGCCTTCTCTTTCGACCTCTCAATATGATTCTACATCACTCAAATACCTCACTCCACATAACACTTTCAAAAATTCTTATTACATCATTGTCTAATTTATACAAAATCACAATTTCATATTCTCTGCCCATAGAAAATGAATTCAAATAACATGCTAACAAATAAGAAAGTATACACCGCCAGAATAATTGAAAATGGCAACTACATTCATAACAACTGCAGTATGTAAACAGAAATATAATTACATCGAGAATTAAATTTACAAAGCTCATTCTGAAATAAGCTTTTCAAAGTATGATGCAAATAAAACAGGAAAGAAGTAAAAGAAAAGACAGTAAAAAGGAAAAAAAATGTACGTCATTCTGTAGTGGTATCTTCACAATTTGCAACACAAACACACACACACACACACACACACACACACACACACACACACACTTGATATGATTTTCACTGATCAGCCAGGTCCTTATGACCGCTTAGGTAATAGCCGGAATGTCCACCTATGGCATGGATAACAGTGGCGACACGTCATGGCATGAAATGAACGAGGTCATGGTAGCTTGCTGGAGGGAGTTATCACCACATCTGCACACACAAGTCACCTAATTCCGGTAAATTCTGTTAAGAGGGGCAATGAGCTCTGACACCATGTCCAACCACATCCAGGATGCATTCAATGGGGTTCAGATCTTGCAAGTTGGGAGCCAGCACATCATTTGGAACTCGCCACAATGTTCATTTAACCACTCCAACGCACTCCTGGCCTTGTAACATGGCGTGTTATGTTGCTGAAAAATGTCACTGCCATGGGAAACAAGATAATAATAATAATAATAATAGCTTTATTCAACATCGAATGGTACACTGCACGTGTACAAAGAAACAGTAATGATTAAAGTTATTTGTACAATACACAAGGCACATTCTTCTGAATACGTCATTAATTTACAACAAAATTACAATAAGATGTTTACTGATTTCTATTCACTTAATTTCACAAAGCATTTGTTGTTTTTCATATAAGTATGGTACTATTCTAATGTGTAGAAAGGGTGTTTTACTAAAAATTTCTTAAGCTGTTGTTTCAGTTTAATTGTAGGAAGAGCCATGACTGCACTTGGCAGTGCATTAGCTAATTTTATACCTGCGTACTGAGGCCCCTTTTCGTAAAGTGCTGTTCTGTGGCTGTGAATGTAAAATCTTTCTTTATTTCTAGTATTGTACTGGTGGAAATCTGAATAAGTGTTTGGGTGCAGTATTTTCACAAGCAATATGGCTTTTAGAATGTATGTGTTTATAACAGTTAACACCTCTGTTTTTGGAAACAAGTTGTAACAAGATTCCCTATATTTTGTTCCACAGATTATTCTCACACCCCTTTTTTGAAGAATGAGTAGATTATCTAGATTATCTTTGGTTGTTGCCCCCAAATTTCAATACCATAGTTCAAGTGAGAGGAGAAAAGAGCATGGTATGCAGTCTTTAGGACTACAGTGTCTCTACAGAACTTGCAAATAGTACTGATTGCAAATATATTTTTTGACAACTTAGTTTCTAGAGAGTCAATATGTGTGTCCCATTTCAGGTTGCTTTGGATTGTTAAGCCAAGGAATTTTACACTAGACTCTTTCTTTACCAATTCGTTGCCCATGTATAATTTAATTTCATTATTCAAACTACTTTTGTTAAACTCCATCAAACATGTTTTACTGGTGCTTACATTTAAGTGGCTTTCATTAAAAAACTGAACAACTTCTTTTGTCACATTATTACACTCGGCCTCTAGTTCAATACATGATTCCTTTTACATACAATGGGTGTGTCATCAGCATACAGAACAATTTTGGAATTTATAGTACAGTATTTAATATCATTTACATAGATCAAGAACAGAAGGGGGGCCAACACCGAGCCCTGGGGCACGCCATATTTTACGCAAGTGATCTCTGATTTGTAGACACCACTTTCCGTTTTAAGTAGAACAAACTGTTTTCTACTACTCATATAACACTTTATTACATCATAAGCAGCGCCTCTAATTCCCATGTTCCATAGCTTGTCTAACAGGATGTCAACGTTCACACAACGGCTTCTTCCAGGTCTAGGTATACACCTGCCACATGTTCCTTGCTTTTGATACCCCGTAACACCTCTTCAATTAGTTGAGCAGCTGCAGTGCTAGTTGATTTACCTTTTAGGAATCATCATCAAGGGGTGTACCTGGCCTGCAACCAGTATACGATGATCTTTAGACATCATGGTGCCTTGCATGAGCTCTTATGTATCCATGGATACCCACATAAATGTTCCCCAGAGCATAATGGAGCTGCCACTAGCTTGTCTCCATCCTACAGTACACTTGTCAAGGGGCTGTTCCCCTAGAAGATGATGGATCCATGTCCTCCCATTGGAATTATCAGGATTCATCCACAGTGCCAACATCCAGTGCCCATGGTCATGTGCCCATTTCAGTTGTAGTTGCCGATCTCATGGTGTTAACATTGTCACATGCATGGGTCACTGGCTGCAGAGGCCCACTGTTAGGAGCATTTAGTGCACAGTGTGTTCAGACATACTTTTACTCTGCCCAGCCATTAAGGCCTGATGTTAGTTACGCCTGTTTTACCGGTCTGCCCAGCCTACGACATCCAACATCTGCAATGAGTGGTGGCCGCCCAACCCCATGACATCTGAAAATGGTTTCACCATGTGTTGACGACATTTTCCACAGCACTCCTGTCACCTGACAAGCCGTGCAGTTTCCGAAATGCCTCTGCCAATTTTCCGGGCCATCAAAACCTGCCCTCGGTCAAACTCAGACAGATTGCATGTCTCCCACAATCTACACACGGACAACACACTCACTGATACTACATGTAATGTGGGTGTGTCTGACTAGCAATCAATCCTCGCCAGGTGCTGCTGCTGCCGCTTGGATGGGTTTATATCAATAATAGGGTGATGGTCATAATTTTATGGCTGATCAGTGCGAGTCTGAGGAATGGGCAGGTCAGTCCATTTGCTGAATATCCACTCATTCCAAGAGCTTCTCCATCTGTGCTGTTCAATGCAATGGCACAGTTTCACCCATAAAAAAGAAGTCAGGGTCGAACACACCCCTGAAAAGGTGCACTTCAGGAAGAAGTACAGTGTCTGAAAGCAACATTATGCTTCCCCACACCATAATACGCAAAACACCAAAACAATCATGTTCGACAATGCCATACGTACCCCATATGGTGAGAAGTGTGAACACATAATGAACCAAGGAACATTGTTGAACATGATCATTTTGGTAGCCATCATTTTGGTAGCCAAAGTGCTATGATGTGGAGAGCCACAATGTTGCAAGGGTGTACTGACCCCCAAATCTAAGAACACAGAACACTCACTGTTCAATATTATTATGACACTGTACTTCTTCCTTGTATGCCTCTTTTCAGAGGTGCTTTTGGCAATTACTCCACTTTTCCAGATGACAGTGCGCAACTACATTCGAACAGTGCATGTGGAAGAGCTCTTGGAATGAGAAAATGTTCAGCAAATGGAGTGCCTATTTCCTGACTTAAATCCCTCTGATCACATGTGGGATGCGTTGGAGGCACATACTGCAGCACGTCCAAATGCACGAGCGATGATTCAGCAGTTATCAATTGCATTGATGGAGGAATGAAACACTCTGCCACAAGAATGCTTTACCAACTTTCTGGCCAACAAGAAAGCACATTATGTAGCAGTCTTGCTGTCATGGTAATCACACACCATATTAAGAATCATATTCTGCCTTTCGTAATGTCCAGGGAACCACACGAATCAAAGTAGCACTACATTGCCTACATGTTTCTGTTGTGTTTCCAGTTGACATTTTCACTATTCTGTAATATCAGTGATTATTTGCGTAAATTTAAAGTAGCACTACATTGCCTACATGTTTCTTAGTTCCCCATGTAAATTGTTTGTATTCTCTGTATGTGAAGTTACTATATTCATCAATGAACAATTTTGTGTACATTTTTTTAAATGGCAGTCCATTGCCTTTTTTTTTTCTCCAAACTACATATTTGTTAAGAAAAATGACTTGTCCTATATCATGTGTACTTTGTACAATATGTGATCCACAGGATAAATAAATAAATACAATACAATACAACCACACGAATCATGGTGACTTCAGAGTAATTATTGTCTTTGAGTAAAAGTGCCAAATCTGTTCATCTCATATTTCTTTCAGTTACCTTCCGCACTGTACTGTACTGCAGCAGTTCTTTCATGTATGGTCCAAGTTTCATTGAGCTATGTTATTTGGCAGTGACACACCATCCGAAAGCTACTTTTGTCCTTAAGTTTCGCACACCAATGTACACCTATGTTGCGAGCAAACTAAGTTCCTATATAAGCAAACCTAATGCTTTTGTTTATTGGTGGATGCAACATTTGCTGCCATTCAGATGAAATAATCATTGAATTTGATATCCAATGATTTAAATGTGTCACCACTCCTGACACACCTATCTTCAGGGAGCTCAGTTTCACTTGAATAGCTGTTTTCTTTGTTTAATAATGTTCCTAACTGCTTTTCCCTTATTCTTGGAGTGTTTTATGTTTAAAGCATAGTGCTTTTTTAATAACTGATTGAAGGATCTTACAATACTTATAACAATAGAGTTTGTGATTACAGCTTGTTCTCTGAATTAGGTAGAATCTTCTTTTCCTAGCATGAGATACTTTTAATCCTATGAGTTATCTGGCTTTTCACCTTGATTATGTTCAATTTTAGAGAAAAACGTGACTAAAAGTGATTAAATGAAATGTTTGAGGAAGAATTAAGTTTTCCATCTATTTTATCTGCTTTATAAATTTTTCACAAGCATTCTTCCCATAATTTCTCTCTAAACCGAGTGGGTGTTTATGATTCTATGAAATAATACTTTTTTTCTGTGAACTTTACATAAATGGTTAGCTTATTTTATTAACATTTTACAATCAGGTCCAGATCAGCCATTGACTATCTGAACCACTGACTGTCTAATACTTCAAACTATGTACCAGTCCTTATGACATTTTACAAGGAAAACCATATGTTATCCATATGTCAGTAGAGCTGAAGCTTCAGAACTTCAACGAAAATTGTTTTAAGTGGTATTTATGTTCCATATTCAAAATAATTGACACATTATGTGACTGCCTAATAACAATACTCTTTTACTTTAGTTCTGAATATTTGGAAAATTACTATTTCCCTTAAAAAGGGATGCACTGTCTCTACAAAAGTTATTTTTTATTTCTAGTACTCTGGTTCTTCATTTTATATTTCATTCAAATTCCTATTGTTGTTAACAACACACATCACTAGGGAGTGGCAAATAAGTGTAAAAATACAAAGATTCCTGAAGAGGCTTTTGTAAGATGTGCAGTTATCAACGTTACATAATACTTTCTGTGCACATTTGTGTAAAACAAACATTTTTTGCTTACTTGTATGTCTGGATGAACAGACATTGTTGATGATAGCCATCCAAAATTACTTAAAAATAAATGCACTGAATATGTGACTGACTTTGCTCCATCTATATTAGATATAGATGTACTACCTATTGATGATATATGAAAATTTGTGCCGGATCAGAACTCAAACCCAGATTTCCCGCCTATAGTGAGCAATCGTCTTAACCATTAGGCTACCCATGCATGCTGCCCACAACGAACCAAACTTCTGTATGTCACACATCTACATCTTTAGACCATGGCTGCCTACATTCATCACTGAATACTCGCAGTTTTACTTTGTGTTCCCACACTTACCTTGAGGATGAGACTAATGAGGAATGGTGCAACAGCTGCAAGCATTTAGTGGTAAATGTAGACTATGGTATAAAAATGTAAACAGTGTGACATATGGGAGTTTGGGTTGGTCCTGGAAATGTAAATGAATAGCCTAAAGGTTAAGGTGACCACTCACAATAAGAGGGAAATATGGGTCCAAGTCACAATCTGGCCCAAATTTTCATGCCACCAATAGATAGTACATTAATACCTGAAATAGCTGAAGCCAAGTTATTTGCTTTCAGCAACTTTATTTCAAAGTAATTTTGGGTGGTTGACTAGCATCAACAATGTCTGTTCATCCAAACATGCAAGTAAATACTACACACTGGGGTGGGCGAGAGATGATAACATCATAGGTCTCGATTCCTCATTGTCTCTTTCTCACTGGTGTGGGAGTGGATGACCAAGGTCTAGTTGTGACATATGGAAGTTTGGGTCAGTCAGAGATGCATGTGTGGATAGCCTAACGGTTAAAGCAACAGCTCATGAAAGGCAAGAAATACAGGTTCGAGTCATACTGTCACGAACTGCTAGTACAATCAAATAACGGAAAATCCAGGTTAGAATACAAACAATGTAGGGAAAAGATAGCTTGCTACTTACTGTAAAAAACAGTTTTCACCCTCTCTGTCCTGTCAACTTCTCCCTATCCTTGTCTCCCACCATCTTCATGTGCCTACCTCTGCCACTGCACCCACACACCTTTCCCTGCTCCTCCCCTTTTTTGTGCTGTGATCCCACCCCCCTTCTTCCCTCTCCATCTCCCTACCCCAAAGCCTCCTGATGCCCTGCTGTGTCCGTTGGCAGTCCAGTTGCAGTTTGTGCTGCCGGAGATGGTGGTCATGTGTGTGTGGACTTAGCTACAGTGAGGTGCCATCTCAGTTTGTTATTCATCTGGATGACTAGAAATTTTACAGTGAGTTTTATTTAGTATATAGCTGATCTCTATCTCAGGTATTTGTATGTCTGCGCACTTAGTTCTACATGTAATGAGTAAAGCAGTACTATGAATAGAAAACATGAATGTGGTAACTTGAATTTAAGGACAAATATGATTGTATTCTATGAGAAAAATGACATACTCACAGAAGAGATTGACAGGAATAAATAGATTTTATAGCCAGTTAATGCTGTTTGACAATGTCACCCTCTTCAAAGGCAGATACAAGAAAATATTCTGACACCATACGGCAATGCAGTTAGAGGATGTGGAATCTACACTACCATATAACTAACTGTTTGCTTTTTATAAAACATTTTCCATTTATTACATATAATTTAGCAAAGATAGCTTACCAAACCCACCACCTTCTCCAAACAGTTGTTGGCGGGCTTCGTCTGAATCTTTGTGTAAAATTGTGCCTTCAGTTCTGAATATAATGAAGGTTGCTCCTGTAGAAGGAAGTACAACATAGCGACCTTCTTTGTAGCTGTATTCCACAAGGTCTGTCACAATTTGTGCATGATTTGATGTTAGAACACGGGTCACCTCATCTTTGAGTTCCTGGTAAGAAAAATAAGTTGATACAATAAATGAGAAACAGACATGGTGGAACACAATACACTCTGTGCAATTGATTCTCAGCTATCTACTATTTTGGAGAGACAGCAATGTGACAGTTTGGAATAGCACTCAGCTGTGATGCCATCAGACACCGTAATGTATTGCAGAATGGGCAAGTGTGAAATATCAGAGCACTTTGTAACAGCCAGACTTCACAATAATTCTTTGGTATTCCACTCTTGAACAACGTGTGGCAAAAATGAATACCTATGTCTTTCAGTGCAAGAACTGATTTCCCGTATTTTATTATGATGACCATTTCTCCCTATGTAGGTTGGTATCAACAAAATATTTTCGCATTTGGAGAAGAAAGTTGATTCCGCCCAAAATCTTGTCTCATCTCCATTACACTCTTTCCCCATTTCTCAATAATACAAAATAAGCTGCCCTTCTTTGAATTTTCTTGAAGTACTCCATTAATCCTATATAGTATGTATTCCACAATGCACAACAGTACTCCAAAACAGGATGGACAAGCATAGTGTAGGCAGTCTCTTTAGCAGGTCTGTTGCATCTTCTAAGTATTCTGCCAATAAAATGCAGTCTTTGGTTTGGCTTCCCCACAACATTTTCTATGTGCTCTTTCCAGTTTAAGTTGTTCGTAATTGTAATTTCTAGGTATTTAGTTGAATTTATGGCCTTCAGATTTGACTGATTTAACATGTAACCAAAGTTTAACAGATTCCTTTTAGCACTAATATGGACGACCTCATACTGTTCGTTATTTAGCGTCAATTGTCAATTTTTGCACCATCCAGGTACCTTATCTAAATCATTTTGCAATTCGTTTTGATCATCTGATAACTTTACCTGATGATAAACGAGAGCATCATCTGCAAACAACATAAGACAGCTGCTTATATTGTCTCCTAAATCATTTATATAGGTAAGGAACAACAGAGCGCCTAGAACACTACCTTGGGGAACACCAGAAATCACTTCTGTGTTACTCGATGACCTTCCTTCCATTGCTATGAACTGTGACCTTTCTGGAAACAAATCATGAATCCAGTTGCATAACTGAGATGGTATTCCATAGGCACACAATTTGATTAGAAGCTGCTTGTGAGGTATGGAGTCAAAAACCTTCTGAAAATCTAGAAACAGGGAACCAATTTGAAATCCTTTATAAAAAGCACTCAACACTTTGTGTGAGCAAAGAGCCAGTTGTGTTTCACAACAACGTTTTCTAAATCCCTGTTGACTATGTGCCAATAGATCGTCCTCTTCAAGGTAATTCATAATGTTCAGGCACAATATATGTTCTAAAATCCTGCTGCATATCAAAGTTAATGATAAGGGCTAGTAATCTGGTGGATTACTCCTATTGCCTTGCTTGAATATTGGTGTGACATATGCAACTTCCCAGTCTTTGGGTATGGATTTTTCATTGAGTGAGCATTTGTATATGACTATTAAGTACAGAGCTATTGCTTCAGCATACTATGAAAGGAACCTAATTGGCACACCATCTGGACTAGAAGACTTGCTTTTATTAAATGATTTAAGTTGCTTTGCCACTCTGAGCATATCTACTTCTAACTTACTGATGTTGGCTGCCATTCTTGATTAAAATTGTGGAATATTTGCTTCGTCTTTTGGGTGAAGGAATTTCGAAAGGCTGTGTTTAGCAACTCTGCTGTAACAGCAATGTCATCGATAGTATTCCCATTATTATCATGCAGAGAAGGCACTGACTGCAGGCAGATCATCACAAATGACAAATGAATTTGTGGGTTCAGCCACTGACATAATTTTGCAATGTGGCATTCTATCGTTAGCATGTTATAGCACAAAGCAGAGTTTCCACAGCCAACTATGTGACAGGAACCTAGCTCCTAACACAACATCCCTCACTGAAACGAGTAGATATGCTACCAGCTCAGCCATTAGCACCATTCCATCAGCTCTGTAAATTCAACTGGCACAGTCTCCATTTCAGTCATCAATTGAATGAGCAGCTAAGCTATTACAGCTAGATCAAGCAGCATCACCAGCTACATGAGGCCTCTGGACTATCAGCCATCACCTGACCCTCACAGTTCTGGGCTATGAAATGGATCCAACGAGGTGCGCTCACCGAAAGGGTGCCATCACCTGACATTCTGACTAGTCTCTGAGGGTCCTGGTTTTAACTTCACGCATCTGCAGTTTTCGGTCAATCATCTTGGGCTGTGTGCAGTGTACACTGGCCCAACTGCACAGCCTCACTGTATCAGGTATGGCACCACCATTGTTAACCATTATTATGCTGCGATAGCATCCCACTATATCAACAGCTGCTACTAGCCGCTATGGTCAGCACCTAGTCTGCAGAAAAGAATGGTGTTGTTGAGTAAGCATTCTCGATTCTGGACCCATTTTCAGTACCAGAGAACACATCCCACAGCTTCCCACACATTCGCAATGTATCACGAGGAGTTAAGGAATATGCCAATATTTTAAAGTCTGAGGGTGGTCTCAGCACAGACTAAAGAATTGTTGTAGGTATTATTGGGAATAATTTAACAATGTATCACAAAAGCAAGGGAAGTGAATTAAAAACTTTGTGTACAGAGTTAGGAAGCTAAATGTCAACACATACGAGTTGACAGGTAGCAATGATACCAGTATGGCCTTCCTGCAAAAGGCAGAACAGAGGGCATTAAATGCATTTTTGTAGGGGTTTCCATCTGGTGTGTCAATAAAAGTACAGGCGAAGTTCCCTAAGAATTTATCTGAAGCCACAATGAATCCAGCAGCATTAGAAGATATAGGTGTGGTGATCCAAGTTGAGAATAGTAACAGAATTTTCACTGCAGGAGTTTCACATGTTATGCATGTGGACAGATGGGCCATGAACTGCAAGGTAAGAAATGTGGCGCCAATAAGGTGTCCGGAGTCGGATTACATGAAAAAGCCTGATGTGGAGGCATGAGAGGTGGGAATGGGGTGGGAATAATAATTCCCCATTAAATGATAATGCGGTCTCTAGAGAGGCCACACAGTGCTCCCAGTGAATATAAACACAGGAAAATGTTGTTTAGATAGCTTCCTGGATGGCGGGAAGCATACATTTTTGTTGGACAAGAGAATGCAGGTATCCATGACAAATTTGGTCCCCATGGGGAAAAGACGGTTGGGCCCACCACAATATAGATTGAGTGGAGTGGGTGAAAATGATGTGTGTTTGCTGGTTCACCAGTACTGAGGTTTTGAGTTGGGCAAAAAAAATTCTGGGGTTCAATGGAAGTTATGCCTAAAGTAGGCAATGGTTACTGCTCGATCTTAGGGTTACATTTCTTGCTTGAACACCATATAAAATTGACCTTGATCAGTACATGGTAGAACTTAATGGGACATCACTCAATCTGGGGTAAACCACTGACAGTGCCATGCCATCGCGAGATACATCCCTGGCGCAATGTTTGTGTGCTAATGTACTGCAATGTACCAGAAAACTGCTGTGGGTCACTGTAGGAACCAATCTGCCAGTAAAAGTATTGTATTGACTGATTTTTTTATTGGTCCAGTTATATCATACAGCACACATTGTAAAATTGATATTGGACAAGTCAATCAAAAGTTGAAGTAATACATACCCTTAGCAAATAGTAGCAAATTAAAATTAGGTACATATTCTTACAATTTAACTTTTAAGTAACTTTTTTTGTTATATATTCAGAAATTCTTTTATGGAACAGGAACAATGCTTTGTTAGAAATGCCTTCAGTTCAGTTTTAAATTTTGGATACATAGCGATTTTTATTTCCTCTGGTATCTTATTGTGTATTATTACACCAATGTTAATTATGCTTCTCTGTTATGATGTAGTTCTGTGATATTATTGGTGAATGATTTCCCTCTGATACAACAGTTGTGTACATTTTTGTTTTGTAGTAGTTTGCCTGTTTTCAAGAGGCAGATTCTAGTGAGCAAGATAGTTTCATAGATGAACAAGCTGGGAACATTCAGAACACCAAACTCAGTAAAATCAGATTTACAGGACTCCATCTCTTTAAATCCACAAACTATTCTTAGAGCTCTTTTTTGCATTCTAAACACCTTCATGTTATGTATTTAGAGTCCCCAGAATGTATGTAGTGGATCCAGTAGAAGAAATTAATAAAAAATACATTAAGCATGATGTTTCAAATACAGAAGTGTTGTTCACATACAGCACTTAGATGGTGAACAGGTAGCTCCTGTCAGGTTAGATAATTTTGGGACCATAGACATTAATAAAAAAATACATTAAGCATGATGTTTCAAATACAGAAGTGTTGTTCACATACAGCACTCAGATGGTGAACAGGTAGCTCCTGTCAGGTTAGATAATTTTGGGACCATAGACATGGTCCCCAATTCTGAGATCTTTCAGGAGGATCACTTAGACAGAACAAATTCAGGTCCTAAGCTTAAGTAAGTTGTCAGTTTATGGAAGAAGGTAGTGGACTTGGAAGGAGCACAGAAAATAGTGACAGAGCAGTTATTGCTAGATGATGAGGATCTTTTTAATCCTCGTGGGTCATTGCCAGTGACCCCAGTGAGAGAGTTCCAACTGGCAATGAACTGACTGTGTATAATAAACTGTACAGTAAACCACATCACCTGGAACCAGTGACAGAACAACTTATCAAACAACACCCACAAGCAGGTATTATTGAGGAAAGTACCAGTCCCTGGGGAGTGCCAGTGATAATCATCCCAAGTGTAGATGGAACAGAACCACAGGAGAGGAGGGGGGAGGGGGGGGGAGTCACTTGCCCTCTCCTGGAATCTAGGCATGGGCTTTTTATTCTTTCCTAAATTCCCTAAAATTTCTATCATCTTCGATGTTACTAATTCGCAGATTAACATTTCCTGGCACAATGGGAAGTACCATGACTTTAGCTATGACTATATGTATGGGATTTCTTTGGTTTTTATGCTATTGATGAGAAAACATGCTGGTGCGGTACCAGTTTCGGCACTATTTTGCAGTCACAATGGATGCAATTTTTTACAGCAAAGTGGTGAAATAGTGTTTTCAATCTTCTCTTTGCCTCTCCCTTGCACAGCCCATACTGAGGAGCAAGAAGGGACCAGTCCAACTCCTGTTGTGCAGGTTCCTAGCACAACATAAACACAGCAGCAGCACAAACCGATCCATCATCCATCATCAGCTTCTTCAAGAACACCCCCTCTCCTCGGGTTGTGCAGTGGAATCGCAGTAATAGTTTATTGTTCATCAATGGACAAAGAAGACCCATGATGGGCTTGCAAATCCTATATTCAGTTTTTCACAGAACTACTGCAGTAGGATCTGAAGAACACAGTTGCTTGTGCTTTACATATAGGTCCAAATGCTTCAATCAAAACAGAAAATCCTATTTATACACTAGAAGAAAAAGAAAAAATGTACAATTTCAAGGTTGAAAAGATATCCTCACGAGGAACTGAAGCCTCCTTCATCCTACAGGGTATAACACAGCACTATTTGCAGTCACAGAGCTACCAATTCTGCTATTCAATTGGTATGACTGCACAATTGTCTGACAACCTGGAGATGTAAAGATTTACTTGGTTCAATCCTAGACTGTTAAAAAAGTCAATTCTGCTGGCCAATTTGAGATTTGGTTTTGGAAGATATCTCATGTTGAAATAATCAGTTATAGGCCCTAGTCTACACTTTACATCACCAAGCCAAAAAATGTAGTTTTATACACACTTTTTGTTCAATTTTAGTTATGCCAGTCAATACAAAAAATGCGAAGCATGACAGTGATGAAATAAGTCCCCCAGTGTGATGAGATTTGTTTTGTAAGCTGAGAGAATGAAGTAGATGATACAAAATCTGTCTTCTTTCAAAGTTTACACCTGTTACCCCACTTTGAGAAGTATTAATGTTGTCTATTTTTGTTAACATTCAACAGGATTTTCTCTATTGTTCTCGCTTTTTTCTGTTTCAGGTGTTTAATTTTCATTTCCATCATGGACCTACAAATATATTTTAGTGCAAAATATGTTCAAAAAGAGTTATACGAGGTATTCTGTGTATTAACTGTAATTACTGGTACCACGAAAAATGCGTCAAAGTTAACCTGAAATACTTTAACAGTGAAGAACAGTGGACATGCCGCCAGTGCATCATACAAGCAACTGAATCCAAAGTAAACAATACTCTAAAAATGCAGGATCACATAATAACGTCATTGAAACAAGAAATAATGGACCTCAACCTGAAGCTTGAAAGCCTACTGGTGAAGTATCATGAACTATTAGTGAAGTGTAATGAACTTGAACTGGCAGTAACCAATAAAACCACGAACAATGAACTCGTTATCCGCACACCGAACGTAAATATCGGTAACAAAAACTGGCGTTTGACGGGACAATGTACTACGAGAAATAGTCAAGCCATAAATCGTGCTCAGAATGCAATGCTCAGAAATCGTGTGCTGTCTAGCGCCACGTGTGATCGTAGCCCTGTAAAATCTGCATGTAAACAAACTGCAACGGAAAACAAAGCTAATGTGGGGGTATGCCTACATGAAATGGATCAGAAAGTGATTTTAAAAGTGTAACTACTGATAACCACCGGGTGCAAGATGCTAGCAAGGTCAATTTACAGCCTAACTTTGCACAATATCTTATGCAAAAATTAACCCAAAGTGAACAATCCGCCACAAAGTGTATGAATAATCCGCCGACGAACATAATCTCTCAAGCACCAATATATGTGCAGGACAAAAACGAAAGAAATTCCAGAACGTTACATAGCAAGAAAATCTCGGAAAAAATGAAAGTACTAATATTAAGTGACAGTCATGGAAGAGACTGTGCTCAAATACTGCAAGACAAACTAGGGCCCTCTTACCAGGTAAAAAGCACAGTAAAACCTGGCGCCCCACTAAAAGAAGTGATAAAAAACGCAGAAAATTTGACAAGAAGCCTCAGTACACGTGATACTTTGATTGTAATAGGGGGTTCTAACGACATAGACAAACCTCTCGATCTAATGTTGAAGCATGTGGTAGAACCATTGGAACCAATACACGCTCTAAGTCACAAAATGAATATCATTATCCATCCTATACCCAGGAGATATGATGTTCAGAATTTAAATAGTAAAATTAATACTGCAAACCTCCACCTGATACTGGCTCTGAATTTAGCTAAACATGCATACAAAAAAAGAATTGCTGTGAACTTTGAAATAGAGAGACTAGCCAGAAACCACTTCACAACACATGGCTTACACCTAAACAAATGTGGCAAGGAGATTATCTGCAATAGATTGGCCTTCCTGACAACTATGGCGGACAATAAGAAACCAAAAGTCAAAAACCATAAACATACGCTAATAAGCAATTGAATAAAGACAAACAAGAAGGGAAATAAAAAAGAGTAATAGTGGCCATACTGTGCAAACTACACTAGACAAATGGGTCACAAAGTCACAGAGACGAAACACAAACCCCCTGTCCCCCTCAAAAAGGTCAGGAACCTGAAAGGATCAATAATGTGATGGTGAACATTATCGAGACATCCCTCCAAAAAGTCAATGTGATGCCTCAACAGTGTGAAGTGCATGTGGATACTTTTCAGGCCCACCTGGAAGATGAGATGGCTGCCAAGGACGACCAACAGAACCAGCACAACTGCTCAGAAGTCAACATACCTGGAATACAGCACAATTTAAACTAAAGGTCAGTGACACAGTAAATATGACTTCGAGCCCCCTGAGTAAACCCCACTCAGACCTGAAAATCTATTATCACAATTTCCAATCCTTGAGCAACAAAACTGATGACTTAAGCATTTTGCTGACCAGTGAACTCAGTGATATCTCAGTAGTATGCCTAGCAGAGCACTGGCTCTGCACTGATGTGGTTAAACTAATCTCACTACCCAACTTGAAATTGTGTGAACACTAATCCAGATAAAATGATGGACATGGTGGGGTTGCCATCTTCATCAAACAACACATTGAATATAGCCCACTTCCTACCCTAAAGGAAATAGGAACAGATAAGATTTTTGAATGTGCACCCATAAAGCTTACTGATCTAAATCTAATTGTAGCTACAATTTACCGTCCCCCCTCCAGTAGTATTAATGATTTTCTGTTACAAATGGCCTTGTTTCTATCCAAAATAAGTCAGTGGAAACAGGATGTGATTATATGTGGTGACTTTAATATAGACTTTCTCACCCACAACAGAAACAGGGAAACATTGATTAACATTGCAAAAACTTATAATCTGCATGGCCTTGTAAACGAGCCCACTAGAATAACACCCACATCCAAGACAGCTCTAGATCAAATTTTTGCAAATAGAAATAAACTTAACCCAACTCTAGAAGTATACAATGCAGGATTCAGCGACCACCAAGCTGTCATTCTAAAGGTCGATGTTAGCAAAGATACCTCAAACCCAGTCCCACCAAAAACTTTACGAAGGTTTTTCACCCAAGAGAACTTGAACAAGCTAAATGCCCTCCTTAGTAAAGAAAAGTGGACAGAGATGTACACAGCCAATGATGTCAACATGAAATTCAACATATTTCTTGACAAAATGATCCACCACTTTGAAGAGGCCTTTCTGCAAAAACCAGTAAGAATAAATAATAACAATAGAAACAAGAGTTGGATTACACCAGCTATAAAAATCTCTTGCAAACATAAAAGAATACTCCACATGTTATGTAAACAAAGTAGTGACTCCCCCAACTAACAGAATACTATAAAAACTACACATGTATCCTAAGAAGAGTGATAAGACAAGCAAAAAGGATGCAGAATGATGAGTACATTGACAAATGCAGCAATAAAGTAAAAGCAATGTGGAATATCATAAAAAGGGAAAGAGGGGAAATGAAAGCTTCACACATGAACTTAGAAATCAAACTCAACAATGAATCTATATCTAATCCCGAAGTTGTGGTGAACTCTTTCAACAATTTCTTTACAAGCATAGCTGAAAAACTGGTCCAAAATAATCCTAACACAAATTACCAACCAGCAAGCCAAAAATATCACACATGTGCAGAGTCAATTTTCATTACCAAAGTCACTGAAAATTATGTTGCAAAAGCCCTCAGACAGTTAAAAAATTCATATTCAGCTGGAATTGATGGTATCCCAGCAGCTGTAATCAAAAATTGTGAACACACAATTGCTGAACCATTTACTCACCTCTGTGACTGTTCTCTCCAGGCAGGTATCTTCCCTGAAGCTCTGAAACTTTCTAAAGTAATTCCTGTCTTCAAAAAAGGTGATAATAAAGATATGAATAACTACAGGCCTATCTCAATCTCATCCTGGTTTTCTAAAGGTTTTGAAAAAATAATGTCCAAAAAAATGATGGACTTCATTGAAAAAAAATATTTACTAAGTTTAGCTCAACAAGGGTTCAGAAGCAACAAATCTACTGAAACTGCAGTATATGATTGCATAAACACGCTTTTAGAACTGTTAGACAGAAAACAACCCATAACAGGCATAATTCTGGATCTGTCAAAGGCTTTTAACCACAAAATATTACTGGAAAAATTAGAACACTACGGTATCAGAGGAATTGTAAACAACTGGATTGCTACATTCCTAACCAATCGGATGCAGAGAGTCAGCATGAAATATACTAATAGACAAAGCAACTCAATAACCGAAATACTATCAAGTAATAAAACTGTAAAGCAAGGTGTTCCACAGGGCTCAGTATTGGGACTCCTACTTTTCCTCCTGTATATTAATGACTTGAGCCTGAATGTTGATGCACACAAAACAATAATATTTGCTGATGACACAACTGTACTCCTCAAAGGGGAGAATACAGAGACTGTGCAAAAAGCTGTGAACTTGGCTACTGATCAACTCAGCAACTGGGCAAAAATTGACAGATTAACTATCAACACCAAAAAGACAGCTTCCATGAACTTCCACACAACACAAAATGCAAATTCCTCTCAGCCATTTGTCACTATAAATAACCAGTCAATAGATACCAACACTGTTTTCAAGTTCCTAGGTCTGTGGGTTCAAGATAACCTGAAATGGAATACACATATACAGGAAAGGTAAATGCCAGGATTTGTACTGTCTGTTATGCATTGAGTGTACTGAAAACATGTGCTAACCTGAAAACATTAACCTGTGCATACTACGCTTACATACAAGCCCACCTAAAATATGGTGTAATATTCTGGGGAAATTCTCCAACTGCTCTGAGCACATTCAGAATCCAGAAGAGAGCAATGAGGATTATTACTGGGAGCAAACCCAGAGACTCCTGCAAACCCATCTTCAGAAAGTTGGAAATCCTTACACTGCCTTGCCTTTACATTCTTGAGACTAAAATTTTTCAGAAAACACATAGTGCCAACTGACCCCAGAGTCGTAAAAAATAATGAAATACATGAACACAACACCATGAAAAATGCAAACCTGCATGTTATACGTACAAACACTCAACTGTATAAAAAGGGAGTTTTCCACATGGGCCTCCAACAGCTCAACAATCTTCCAACTAGTATTAAGTCCATCGAGACAACATAAAATTTAGCAAAGCCGTGAAGTCATATTTGTTGTGTCACTGTTTTTACTCTGTAAATGAGAACTTAGAACAGTAATCTTGCTGTTTGTGTTAAATTGAAAACATTGAGCAATATAATACATTAGGATACTATAGGCCTACGTTAATATATGTTAACAATGTTAAATGATATTTTCCGACATCTGCAACACACTGTGTACCGTCAGATCACATGGAATAAATAAATAAAAATAAAATAAATATTTCCTCGCTTTATTTCATAGCTGACTGATTACACTGGATTTAATCATATGAGGATAAAATTTTAGATCAGTGAATCAAAACGGTAACACTCATATTTATAACATAAAAAGATGTACTTTGCATATTCAGTTGAATAGACTTACTGGCTGGATATCAAAGTAATTCATGTTAAAAATAGTGACTGGATCACTAACAACCATTTTAAGTGCAACAAATTTTGTGTACTTTTTGTCAAATTTAGTTCATGGGAGCCAATACATTTTCAAACTCAACGAATCATTTACACAAAAAAAATGGGGAAAAGAAAGGAAACCTGCAATCAGACCCTAAGGAATATGCGGTAGTCAACCAACCACAGTGTCCTGCTCAGTCATGCATCATTGGATGCACGATTGAGGGGCATGGGGTCAGCACACCTGACCCCTGTCGATGTTCCAACCTTGAAGCCACTATCTCTGTGTGGCAGCTCTTCAATTGGCATCATGAGATTGAGTGCACCCCAATCCAGTCCTCACACCAAGGAAAAATCCAAGGTAGTACTGGGAACTTAGTCCAGGTGCCCCGCAAGAGGGCACAAAGCTATGGAGGCAGAACAGGTAAGAAATGGGCAGATTCAGAATTTTGTCTTCTCTTGGAAAAATATCTCCAGATGCCCATGGATGGAACAAAGACATACACTTTTGCTGTGACTATTGGTATTTTAACAAGTGTACGATTAGAGATGCTTATCAGTCCTGAAAGTAATGGAAACCTTGGATAATCTGGGGCACTGTAGATATTTTTCTAATATGGATAATAGGATCAGCCAAGGACTGCGCTTACATTCCTGTTAGGATAGTTCTGGCATACGCCATTTGCACTTGTCACATTTCAATGCCTCTTAATAGACTGTTGTGAAGATTGAAAGCCAGACATTGCATGGTGTATTTAGATTACATAATAGCCTTTGCAAATAACATGGAACAGCATGTACTGTGGCCAAGGAAAGTGTTCAAGCAGTTGCAGAAAGGCGCATTTAACAATCAGTTTAAAATGTATGTTATCTGGAAGAAGTACGGTATTTATGACATGTAATTAGTCAAAAGGGAGTCCAAATGGACCCCAAGGGTAATAAAAGCAGTACACGATTTTCTACTAGTGTGTATGGAAAAAGAGTTGCAGTCTTTCATGCCTGGCAAATTATTACTGAAAGTCTGTACCAAAATTTGCAGAAGCAGCAAGGCTGCTCACTGATATACTGAATAAACTGACAACTCAAAGTGCACAACAGTGTGTTACACAAACAAACAAAACCCAGACCTTGTATTGTGATAAAAGCTATGTTGCAAAATGAAACGTTAAAACAGATAGATGACTAGGTATTAACACGGCATAGGAATTGTAAAACAACAGAACTATATGTATCTGAACAATATCAGCAGTGATAACGTAAGCAGGACATGTAATACTTTGTAATGAACTAAATACCAAGTACACAATGAACCAAATTAAGTCTTCATTGTGTTCTACTGCAGAGATTATCAGCATCAGCAAAGCATTTGTGATGTTCAGTCTGGACATCTTAGGCCCTTTTAGACAGACACCAGCTGGGAACCTCTATGTGTTTACAGTAATGATCACTTTTCGTACTTCCAAGAAATGATAGCTATTTTAATTAACAAGCTGACACAGTGGCATGTGTCGTGGTTAATAAATTGCCTATTAATGTTTATCACTCCAGAGGCACTGAGTACAGATCAAGGCATAAACTTCAACTCAGAACTGGTAAAGCAGCTTTGTTATCTGTTGCAAATTCATAAAATAAAAGCAAGTACATTACACCCACACAAAAATGGCAAAACAGAACATGTTGTGTGTGTGTGTGTGTGTGGTTTGAGGTTTTCGGGCGCTACACAGCGTGGTCATCAGCGCCCAGACACACAGAAACAGGAACACATGTGGTGAAGGGACGAAGACGGACAGCGAACAAGGAGAATGGCTAAAAGGCACAGGCCTGACGCAGTTCCAAATCCTCACATACAGAGGCAAAACAAGAGGAAAAGAAACGCACTAAAAAAGGAAAGGGAACACAAGGAAAAGAGAACAGAAATCAAAGTGAAACAAGTAGGTAATCGTGACTGGTGGACCTCTTACCTAAAACCTGGGTTAGCCAGTCACCCAGCAGCACATTAAAATCCTCTCCCTAAAATCCGAGGCAACAAATTGGACAGGACACAAAACCGTAAGACCTTAACCACAGTTGTTGCGTCGTCTTGCAAAATAGAGGGCAAATCTGGTGGCAAGGAAACCACCACCCTCTGGTCGGAGAATAAAGGACAGTCAAGTAAAATGTGGCAGACAGTAATCTGGGTGCCACAAGCACTGCAGATTGGGGGGTCCTCCCACCGGAGTAAAAAACCATGCGTTAAGGGACTGTGCCCGATGCGCAGAACATGTTCATATCATGATAGGGAAGATGTTGAATCACTATGTCAACAGTCATCACAATGACTGGGATATGCCATTACCTTATGTAGTGGCTGCATACAACTCAAAAATTCATGAGTATATAAGTCTATCAAAGTATGAGGTGAAATGGCGAAACACAGAGTGAGGGAAAACCGTGTATCAGTGGGGAATCTTGCATAAACCTCATAGACAGTATGGCACGAAGTACAAGATGATTACTAAGTGGTTGCAATGACCCCACCAGTAAGTGTGAAGTTACAGCACCCTAATCAAACAACAGTCGTTCACATTGCGCATATTCGACCCTTCCAGAGTGTGCCAGGGCTTTACCACCATTACCAGCAGAGGGGTAAGAACAGAAAAGTTACAAGCCAAAGTGAGCAAATAACTCCTGTGCAGTCTGCACATACTTTGCCATACATGCTAATATCAACAGACAGACACAGAGAAGAGAGAAAGCTATGCAATGCACTCCTAGTCAATGAAATGGGAGACTTGGGGACATTTTTAAATTTCAGAACAAAGTAATATCTGCCATTTATGCTAGATAGGAAGACTCATACATCAATGGCTGAAAAAGAACTGTGCCAATGCAAGAGGGAACAGGTTATAGCATGCCCTTGCAGGGTGATCCAAACTCTTGTGGGGACATACAAAATGGAACTATTTCTAAGGAGCAGAGAGTAAGAGAATATCCTTTTATTTATTCATTTATTATTTATTTTCTGTCCATATAACAAAAAGTTTTTGGACATTGTCAGGAAAATTTAGCTTACATTACACATATACAGTAAAATATTTACATTATGAATATAATAGAGGGAAACATTCCACGCGGGAAAAATATATTTAAAAACAATGATGATGTGACTTACCATACGAAAGCGCTGGCAGGTCGATAGAAACATAAACAAACACATACATACACACAAAATTCTAGCTTTCGCAACCAATGGTTGCTTCGCCAGGAAAGAGGGAAGGAGAGGGAAAGACGAAAGGATGTGGGTTTTAAGGGAGAGGGTAAGGAGTCATTCCAATCCCGGGAGCGGAAAGACTTACCTTAGGGGAAAAAAAGGACAGGTATACACTCGCACACACACACACATATCCATCCGCACATACACAGACACATGCAGACATTTGTCAGACAAATGTCTGCACTGTTTTCCAAGATGGCACTACAACTTGAAGTCATCTATAGAGTAACAACACTTCTCTATTAATAATTGCTCCAGTCTACTATTTAGCATATTTAGATTGCTTTCTTGAGTTTACAGGGTAGTGCATTGTAGAAAATTGCTCCCATTCTATGTGGGCTGTGGTCCGTTGCCTTTTTATTAGTCACAATTCTATAAAAATTTTCCCTTGGACATCACAACTTATTACAATTTTCAACATTACCATCAACTTACTGGGAACCAGTTTTGACAATACACTTCATCATCAGGACCTCTAAATACATAGTGGCTGAATTTTCCCGAAAGACATTAGTCAGGAAATCCCATGTGAAAATAATCGTCATCTGCATCAGCTCTTCTAGTAAACTCTATTTTACAAGGCAGTGCTCCAGGCACTGAATCACAGGGTCATCCGCATCCAAAAGGAGTTCCGTGCATCATGGTAACTACACCAGGACAACGCACTGGCTCACACTGCCTCTTCTTCATGGCTACCTGCCCCATATCAGTGTGAACACAATGCCACAGCCATCCCACAGTCCTGATCTGGTCCTGATGGACTTTTTCTTGTTTCCTCAGCTGAAAACAGACATCAAAGGAAAGCATTTCAAGTCCGTGGACAATGTGGAAGATACTTCAACGGCTTCCCTGGAGAGCATTTCTGACTGAGGAGTTCCAGAAATCTTACAATGCATGGAAATCACACTGGCAAAAATGTATTGATGCACAAGTGTCATACTTCACAGAATTTTAAGTTGTTGAACCTATCTGAGCAATAATTAAAACAAATAAAAAACAGCAATGCATTACTCTCTAGACAAACCTCCTGTGGGTCAGAAGCTTTTCCCTCATACATGCTACCAGCTCAAACGTTAGGATCATTCCATCAGCTTTGTGTTTTCAACTGGCACTGTCTCCACACCAACCATCAGTTGAATGTTCAGATAAGCTATTACAGCTGCATAGATCGGCATCATCTACATCTACATCCATACTCCGCAAGCCACCCGAACTATGAGCTGTCAGCTGGCCCCACTTCCGGGCTTTGAACTGATTGCACTGAGGCACGCCTGCCCAGTAGGTGCCATCACCTGACAATCGAGCCAGTTTCTGAGTGTCCTGGGTTCAACTTGGGGCAGACGCCTGCCTGCCAGCTCAGGCCACCTGCAGTAGCATGCTACACCAGCAGCAAACTCTCTCTCTGCACTGTGGAGCTGACTCCCGACGCATCTGCTAGGGCACCATTGTCGTCAACCGCTGATAAAATGCCAAAGCATTCCATTGCCTCAGCATATGCCACTCACTACTACTAACTGCTGTAGCTGGCACCTCAACCTCCTGGATGGAAGCTGTTGTGACTCGCCGATCATTCAAAGTCCCGCCGCGCAATTACGCGCGTCCTCTAAATGCAGCGCTGTCTGCCAGCCATGCAGCAGCTGCGCCACCTAAGCGGCCAGCCAACCAGCGGCCGCTAGACTTGGACTCAGTGCTCTTTCGAATGCTACCGTGTTCACGTCTTGCTTTGTCCACTTGCTCAGTGACTTATATGTGTTGTGCCGTTTTGAAATAAATGTGTTCAACTTGACGTTATAACAAAAGCGTCAAATAGTTTTGTTGTCGAATAAGCATTCTTGACTCTGCATTCACCATGGTACTGGAGGGCCCATCCCAAAGCTTCCAACGCATGCCACTCTGGAGGTCTGCAACACAGCCACTTCACATGACTGAAATACTTGTTTTTAACAGTTATACTCAATAGCCAGCATCTCTGAATGTGTCTCTTCCCTGGATGCATTGACATCCAATTATTTTATTGCCACTGAGTGACAGGTGGAACGCATGATGGATATGGAATGGTGGTCAGTATCAGATGAGCCTATCTTTTTCTTCATCTAAATGTTAAATATTTGGCATTCCTTCTGCCAGAAACCAGCCTAGACGAACATTCTGCCCTGGAGCAGTTCTGGAAACTATAGCAATGCTCTGTGTTCTTATTACTACAACACCAAAAATATATATAGGAAACAAAACTTCAAGTACACAAGTTGTCATTAAACAAAGAGAAGGTTTTCAATAAATTCTTACAAGCCATAACTTTATCATCAGTTGTGAAAGATGTCTTTAACAATGATGTCTGGTACTGCATTTCCCCTACTTACTTTTACTTAATACTGTATCAAATTCAACAAAATCTAACATTACCTCGTCTGTGAGTTCCAGCTGATCATCAGGTTTCAGCAGCAGTTTTGCACCAACAGCCACTCCTGAGTTTCCATGACGCCTCCCACCAGGTACAATAGCTGGGCGTGATTTACGTGCACTCTGCAGAATATACAAGTGTATTAGACATAATCCAATTTTTGGCATGTATCAGAATATATACATAAACAGAGGAAGACATAATAATTGCACAAAATGGGCGCACATAAAATGCATGTTTCACAAGGTCACTACATATGTTTCAGCCTAGGGGCATCCACAAACTTGTCAGTCCAAAGAACAGAGGGAAATACCAGCAATGAACGAAATATGAAGTTCCCAGCAGGTCAAAACTTCTAATGCTTGAAGCAAATGCAGGTGAAAATAGGAATCAAAAATATACACAATTACAGAAAAAGTACATTTAAGAGAACATTGTGCTGTGTAAATTCACCTTCACATTCTGTCAATTGATCTTTGCTATAATGATTGATATTACTAATGCAGAAGTTTAAGTAATATTAAAAAATAAAATTATGAAGGAAAGAAAACAAAAATAAATGTTGCATAGGCACTATGTACTACCAGTTGTACAAGTATTCCAAGACTTTTTTAAATGCTTGTATAGTTCAAGAGATGAATCAAAAAGACCCCCAAAATGACCCCATTAAGTTTTATTTACATTCCCTCTGCAAACATGCCTTCGCCCTAGCCAGATTACGCTCCCATATTCTATTTTCTCAGGCTTGTCTGACATTTGGCATTACCCCCAAAGGCCTCACACTTAAAGTTCCCATCTCTGGCTGCAACCCTTCTTTCCATCAGCCCCTATACCAGTTCCAAACTGAACAATCCATTGCCCTCACCCACCTAATCCTTCACCTACACATCAACTCAGCCAATGAACACACCCGTCAACTCCTACCCTTAATAAAAGTCCTTAATCTTTCCTCTCCCACATCCACACCGGCTGTTCAGAGCATCCTCCTACAGGCCAACCATAAATTAGAACAGCATGCCACCCTCCACCTCAAAAAACTATCCAATCTCCTGGTTTTCCACCTCCGGAAAGGCAACTCACTCACCCTTCACAACCTTTCCAGCAAACCTCAACCTCCTCTCATTGCACACAAACCCAGTCTCTCCCATCTACTCAATCTCCCACTTCCAGCTCCAGTCCCTCCAAAACCTCAAAATTCCAATCAACACAATCTGGAACCACAACACCCTAATTCAGTAGTTAACCTTTCCTTCAAACCTCTCTCCCAATCCGAAACCTCTGTCCTATCCAAAGGCCTCACCTTCAGCCCCACTCCCAGATTCAACCAAACAGCCCTCGTCAAAGATTTACTGTCCTACACTCGTACTCTCTGCTGGAAATATCACTTTGCCACGAAGAAAAATGATCCTAATCCTACTCCTAATGATCCAACTCCCCAAGACACTATCCAAATTGAACCCTGCCTGGAACAGTTCCGTCCTCGGTCGCAGCAGGACCCACCTCCTCTTCCTCAAAATCACCCTCTCCAAACCTTCCAGGAATTTCTGACTTCCAGCCTTGCATCTCAATCCTTCTTAAAAAACCTTAATCCTACTCCCAGCATCACAACTGCTGAAGCCCAGGCTATCCGTGATCTGAAGGCTGACCGATCCATCGTCATTCTTCCGGCAGACAAGGGTTCCACGACCGTGGTACTTGATCGACGGGAGTATGTGGCTGAGGGACTGCGTCAGCTTTCAGACAACACCACATACAAAGTTTGCCAAGGTAACCCCATTTCCGATGTCCAGGCAGAGCTTCAAGGAATCCTCAGAACCTTAGGCCCCCTGCAAAACCTTTCACCTGACTCCATCAACCTCCTGACCCCACCGACACCCCGCACCCCTACCTTCTACCTTCTTCCTAAAATCCACAAACCCAATCATCCCGGCCGCCCCATTGTAGCTGGTTACCAAGCCCCCACAGAATGTATCTCTGCCTACGTAGATCAACACCTTCAACCCATTACATGCAGTCTCCCTTCCTTCATCAAAGACACCAACCACTTTCTCGAACGCCTGGAATCCTTACCCAATGTGTTACCCCCGGAAACCATCCTTGTAACCATTGATGCCACTTCCTTATACACAAATTTCCCCACGTCCAGGGCCTCGCTGTGATGGAGCATTTCCTTTCACGCCGATCACCTGCCACCCTACCTAAAACCTCTTTCCTCATCACCTTGGCCAGCTTCATCCTGACCCACAACTTCTTCACTTTTGAAGGCCAGACATACCAACAATTAAAGGGAACAGCCATGGGTACCAGGATGGCCCCCTCGTACGCCAACCTATTCATGGGTCGCTTAGAGGAAGCCTTCTTGGTTACCCAGGCCTGCCAACCCAAAGTTTGGTACAGATTTATTGATGACATCTTCATGATCTGGACTCACAGTGAAGAAGAACTCCAGAATTTCCTCTCCAACCTCAACTCCTTTGGTTCCATCAGATTCACCTGGTCCTACTCCAAATCCCATGCCACTTTCCTTGACATTGACCTCCACCTGTCCAATGGCCAGCTTCACACGTCCGTCCACATCAAACCCACCAACAAGCAACAGTACCTCCATTATGACAGCTGCCACCCATTCCACATCAAACGGTCCCTTCCCTACAGCCTAGGTCTTCGTGGCAAACGAATCTGCTTCAGTCCGGAATCCTTGAACCATTACACCAACAACCTAACAACAGCTTTCGCATCCTGCAACTACCCTTCCGACCTGGTACAGAAGCAAATAACCAGAGCCACTTCCTCATCCCCTCAAACCCAGAACCTCCCACAGTGACAGGATACTTTCCGGGACTGGATCAGACTCTGAATGTGGCTCTCCAGCAGGGATACGACTTCCTCAAATCCTGCCCTGAAATGAGATCCATCCTTCATTAAATCCTCCCCACTCCACCAAGAGTGTGTTTCCTCCGTCCACCTAACCTTCGTAACCTGTTAGTTCTTCCCTATGAAATCCCCAAACCACCTTCCCTACCCTCTAGCTCCTATCCTTGTAACCGCCCCCGGTGTAAAACCTGTCCCATGCACCCTCCTACCACCACCTACTCCAGTCCTGTAACCCGGAAGGTGTACACGATCAAAGGCAGAGCCACATGTGAAAGCACCCACGTGATTTACCAACTGACCTGCCTACATTGTGATGCATTCTATGTGGGAATGACCAGCAACAAACTGTCCATTTGCATGAATGGACACAGGCAGACAGTGTTTGTTGGTAATGAGGATCACCCTGTGGCTAAACATGCCTTGGTCCACGGCCAGCACATCTTGGCACAGTGTTACACCGTCCGGGTTATCTGGATACTTCCCACCAACACCAACCTATCCGAACTCCGGAGATGGGAACTTGCTCTTCAATATATCCTCTCTTCCCGTTACCCACCAGGCCTCAATCTGTGCTAATTTCAAGTTGCCACGACTCACACCTCACCTGTCATTCAACATCATCTTTGCCTCTGCACTTCCGCCTCGACTGACATCTCTGCCCAAACTCTTTGTCTTTAAATATGTCTGCTTGTGTCTGTATATGTGTGGATGGGTATGTGTGTGTGTGCGAGTGTATACCCGTCCTTTTTTCCCCCTAAGGTAAGTCTTTCCGCTCCCGGGATTGGAATGACTCCTTACCCTCTCCCTTAAAACCCACTTCCTTTCGTCTTTCCCTCTCCTTCCCTCTTTCCTGATGAGGCAACAGTTTGTTGCAAAAGCATGAATTTTGTGTGTATGTATGTGTCTGTCTGTGTTTCTATCGACCTGCCAGTGCTTTCGTATGGTAAGTCACATCATTTTTGTTTTTAAATATACATATTCCTTTTCCACTAGTACATGAACCATAGGAAGAATGACTGCTTAAATGACTCTATGTGCACGGTCATAAGACTTTGAAGGTGATACTGAAAATCTTTAGAAAATCGAACAGAATTAGTTTTAAAAAAATTATAAACAATTTTATTGTTTTTCAAAATATTCCCCTTTGATATCAATACATTTTTGCATTCAATAAAACCAATCCTTAAAGCCATGCTGCCATTCCTCCTGAGGACTTTGGAAGACAGGTTTTTGTAATTTTCCAGTGCTTCATATGATGACAAAAAAGTGATCCCATAAATCTTATCTTTAATTTTTGAAACAAAAAGAAATCACAAGATGCTAGGTCTGGACTGTATGGTGGGGGATTCATGGTGCCAATCTTTAGGGCATCCAGGTACTCAATTGTTAGTAGTGCTATTCGCAAAAAAGCACTGTCGTGATGCACAAATTATTTTTCCTATACACATTCTTCACCAACTTATGCAAGCAGTAAACAGACAGTGTAAATGTATCAATTTGATCTAAGAGACCCTAGTCTGGAAACAATTGCCTCTCAAGTTACAACTGAAAATCGTTCTGATATCTCTGACTGTGAAATATATGTACTGGTATGATATACAGTGGAATACATATATTGATGCTAAGATTGTAGGGTAGGAAACATTCAGATGGTAGTATGGAGCAAAACAAGGAAAAACGTCTAGTAAACATGGGTTCTATAATTGATATCTTAAGAGCTATGAGCACTTGTTCATCTCTGACACGGCGAAACACGTTTCTTCTACTGGACAAGTGTCCACAGCTCTTAAGGTATGCATTTCAAAGAGGATGCAATATGCACTTCTTTTTGTCAGGTTATTCAACAATTCTTCACCAATGGAACTGTGCAACCATGGAAAAGAAGCAGTGAAAGACCAGTTGTTGGAGAGAATAATGAAATTGCAATATCAGTTGCAGTGAATCATAACCCACAAATATAACTTGGCAGTTTGTCAGACACCCATTTGTCAAATTTTGAAATGTAGAAAATATCATCTGTTTCATATTTTCTTCCATCATCTCGCTTCACCTGACTTGTTTGTGGAGTTACACGAAGAGTGAAGTTTATAATGATATGCCAACAACACACAGTAACATGATTCAGTGCATCGCGAATGCATATCAGAAGATTATATCAGAAACACTTCTCAGTTCTGATGAATCATTCCATGTGCAGATAATTAACTGCATCAAAGGGGGTGGTAACATTTTTTAGCACTTACTGTGAAATTCTTACCCAACTCAAACAAGCTCCCTGTTCATGGGACGAAGGACATACCTCAAATGAGTACTCTGTTGGTGAGAGGTGAGAGGACACACCTCAAACTTTCTTCAAAATTACTGAAAAGCTTTTTTTTTTTTTACTGAATGCATTTTTCTTGAGATCATACGATTTGTTTTTTGGGAATTTCACTCAACAAAAAAGGTTTTATATACAAAAGTTATAAATTTTTTCCCTTGTTCTTATTTAAGGTTTCAATGTTTCACCCCCCACCCCCACCCTTCCATGGGGCGGTCAGGGAGAGTATCGCCAGATAGGATTTTTTAAAATATTGAATACATATGTTTCCATTTTTTAAGCCAATGTGTAGTTTTTGTGATTTTTTGCTGTCTCAAGATAAAAAACTCACTCTGTATAATATGGACATTTGACTAATGTAGGACTGTGTTGTCAATGTGTCCAAAGATTTGTATTGACTAGTGTCAGCTGCAGCTCCAGGTATGGTAGAGAAAAATAAATAAAGCTCATTGTTAATGCCAAATACAGAGAGAATATTATAAAATGAAATCATAAAGTTCATTCAAGAGTGCTTACTGTGAATATTTAAAGTTGTGATGATACCATAAGACATCTGATTTCATGAATAGTGGTCAGGCTGAAAGACACTAGGCTGACTCAGTATTGGTCATGTGACCAAAGTTTTAAAATTAAATGCAAGACAGAGCCTAGGGATCTTTTGCTGGTGTGTGGTTGAACTGCTAAGGTGTTCAGAAGAAACTTTGCAGCCACAGAACCATTTGGGTTTAAGTATTGTACAAATATTTCAGTGACCACAATTTCAGGACTTAGAATAATATAGGGACTCTAAATGCTGGTGAAAACAGAATCACATGCTGGTTATCAGCATTTGGATAATTTTGACCAAAGCAAAATTTGTTAAAGTTTAAAGATTTGTGTGCAGTTGTTGAACTTTGTGATTATCACTGCATGTTTTTTGTGATTTTGTTGCTCAGCTCAAGCATTTAGTCTGCACTTTCTGCACTTGTTACTGCCTGAAAATTGCTCTACTTGCACTACAGATTAATTATTCAATGTAAGAAGGTCGTTTCAAAAGTCTTGTACACTGCACATGTGCAATCGTTATGGCAGTGTGATCAAGTTGCAATTCATATCAATTGCAAGTGAGACTTTAGACTTGATGGTCATATTTGTGTTTAGCTGGTTTACATGGCAGTGTTGTCAGTAATTCAGTTTTAAAATAGAAGCTGAAACCGAGTCAGATCAGATCACATGTAGTGACCAGAATAGCTACATCAAAATTGGATCCCTACCTGGAAAGAACCCAACGGCAATTTTCAATGCTTTTAGAGAGGTGTGTAGGCATTGCGTATCACGGTTACCTGCTCCTTTCTGTGAACATCAGGTAAGCACTGAGGACAACCCAAGAAGTGGAAAGCCATCTCGACTGCACCATACCACACCTCTCAGGTTATTGTTAATGATACTTTGAGAGAGGACTGATGAAAAATATGAGGAAATTGCATATGAGGCCAGAATGTCTGTCATTTCAGCATACAGAATCATAATTGAAAATAAAATTTGGGGTAAGCTACAGCCAGATGAGTTCCATATGATCTGAGTGAAGAGAAGAAAGCAGGCTGCAAAAGAATCACAGAAGAATTGCTTCAACATTAGCACATATAAGGAAAACAGTTTCTGAAACGGATTGTTGCACTTGATGAAAGCTGGATATCACATTTTGGGTAAGAACTGACATCGCAGGTGTCGCAATGGAAAAATTCCCAACTCTCCACACCCAAAAATATTCCACCACCAACAATCAACGGTGAAACTCATTATTATTTTTGTGTACGACACAAATAGTCATAGCAACAAATAGGGTGCCCCAGGGGATGTCTGTAACAGGCGCGTACTACAAGTTGTTTCTGCGAAATGTTTTGTGCCCAAAACCTCGTTCTCATTTTGCACAATAAAGAAAGACTGCATACTGCCATACCAGTGAGTTGTCCATATATTTATGTACTTAGTTATTTCACTATTTCTGCATAACATCCCAGTGCCATTGATATCATCAGTTCCTTCCTCTTCCTTTCCTTTCTCCAGCTCCACCTTCAATTTACATAATATTTCACTATTTTCTTTGCTAATAAATGTGCTTTATGAATATGAGCTGTATTAAAATCTAAGGTTGTGTAATCATGCTCTCCTTGTTACGTAGTAAATAACTGATACTTACTGGGGATGAATATCACATTATTGTTGCTGAAGCCTCAGTGAATCTGGACATTGACAGAAATGTTACAAGACAAATTCATAACTGTGAGGCCTCCAATCTCATGTTAAACATCTGAACTATTGTTCAACAGAAACAGATAACCCATAATGATTTATTTATATAAAGAAGAAGTAACATAATAAATTTTTGTAAGAACATTTAACAAGGGAAAAGTAACAGTGGAGAGCCACCAATCACAACATTTCCTAGTGTGGCCACAGTGAAACTGTTGTCAGGATGTGGTATGGTGCCAGTAAGAGCACAAGACACGGAGCAGTGGGACATCCCAGTAGAATGCAGGCAGTGATATGACAGGCTGTCTTCCATGAGACTCGAGCTAAAACTAAAAGTGTTTCAAGCTCATATTATCTGGGTCTGGTGTTAGACTATGGAGTAGTAATATCTGCCATTTGCACAACTGTATAGAAGAAGGACTCTGCCACCATCATCAAAACTGCACATGTGGATGCAAAAACTTTAATTTCAGGATGCTAGTTTTAATAGCTCATAGCTGTGTAGCAATGCTTTATTGTTCACTTCAGTATCTTAGGATTTACGCCAAACACACTGGATTTTGCACAAACTACATAGCACTATAATGTACAGCAGTATCAATGCTGAAATCACTGATTCCATTCTTTTCCAAATTTTCTTCCTCAAAACTGAGGTGGAAGCAACTAATGAACAGGTACACAAAGTGCTGTAGTCGGCTCACTCAACAAGGTGCTAAGATGTTGTTTCAGTCAAAGTAATATCATGCCACAACAGAATTGTGACCAGCAAAGTGACTGAATAACTAAATTAGTGCTTCACTATTAACTGCCTTGGTTATTATTTGATTAATTAACTCTGCCACTTCAACTTTCTAAACTAATACTGAGACACAAGTAATTATTTGAAATTTTTTATAGTGGACAATAGTTAGTAATTTACGAACATAATATCTACTGCCTCTTGTTCTAATGTCAGTTGGGCTTAACTTCATACAAGATACTGAGAGTCATCTTTTAGTGTTATAGCTGAAGGTGTCAAACTCAGTGCTCAAGTTAATCTGGAATACTCGAATAAATATTTCAAGTATCATTATTTCAACAAGTTCCTGTTACATGCTAGAGCTATCCCAAATGGTTGGGGCAATCACCACTGCAGATTCCTTGTGCACTAAAGTGTTTAGAAAGTGAAAACATGAGTAGTTGTGATCAGTAACAGAGAGATTTTACCAGACTACAGCTGTATGATAGACCAACAGTGACTGGCAGTATGTTAAAGGCACCAACAGAGAACAGAAGAATGTGTGTGTTCCCCTAGTCAAAACTTTTAAGCAAAATCACAATGAGCATTGAGGCAATCATCCCACTGACACAACAGGTTAATCATTCGGTACAACATCATGTCCAGCTGCATGAAGAAGTCCACAACTGCCTGCAGCACACCCTTGTCCCACAGGAATCGTTGACCCTTCAAGGCCTTTTCTAAGGGACAAAAGGTGTGATAATCCTGCAACGAGAGATCAGGGCTACAGGATGGGTGCTCTAGTGTATCCCATTGAGTTGGCACAAATGTCTGCATTACGACAGTAGTGATTTGGGGATGTATGACATCATAAACAGGCGGCAGCCACTGTCACAGTTTTCCCAGATGTTTTGCCTTAATTGCATGCCACAGTTCCTCCAGTGTTGTGCAGTATCACTAACCAGTGAGGTTCCTTGAAATCAATATGCAACGGGCACCTGTAATCAAAGAACAGAGTAAGCATCACCTTTTCAACAGATGACAGGCTCCTGAACTTCTTGGGACGAGGGGTTGATGGATGACACACTGCATCATCAACACTTTCAACTCCAGTTCCCTGTGACAGCACCAGCTTTCATCGCCCGCAGCAGTGCGCACAAGAAATGTATTGCCTTAAACACTGAAACACATAGCTGCTTCAGGCAAACAGTTATTCGGTTTGCTTCTTGTTTGGCATCCATCAGCCAGGGTATACACTCATTGCAGACCTTACGGTGGCATAAATCCTGACGGATAACGTGTTGCATGCTACCTGAAGTTGATGTCCCAATCCTCAGATACTGCAAGAATGGTTATGAGCCGGTCTGCCCCAGTTGCATCATCAACCACACACTTGACGTCTGTAATAGATGAGACTGGCCTCCCAGATCAATTGGCATATTGTGAAATCACAACCAGCATGTAACTTGGCACACCATTCCGTAGCAATTGTTTTCATATATGCATTTTTCAATGCTTGTCCTTCAGCAGCCACAAAAGAATAACAGCCCATTAGTTCTGTTTCGAAGCATTTGGTTATAACACCCCATAGTTCATGTTTCCGCATTTGCTTCGGAAAGACACGAATGCCGCATTAATCCTTTGAATACATGTTGATGCTTGTATACCTGTATCAGAGTCATGTGGGATTGCACATATGCTGCAGCAATGCCCTTAAAAAATTTGGCAGGATATTAACCACTAAGAGATTCCCAGAAAACTTGGTTGTATCCCAATATGATCAGATTGTCAGCACTGGTCTTGCAAAATTTGGCAGCCAATGAAAAACACTGGATCAATGTAAGACTCCATGTCCACATCCAGTAAACATAAACATGTTTACTAACAAGCTCAGAGGGAGCTCCGCACAACACTAAGGTGCCAATGTCACCTCAGGTGACACCACAAGCACAAAACTATTGTCCTACATTGGTCACGTGCTGCATGGAATCCAATCCTGTTAGCTTCTGCCAGACAGTTACATAACCAGCCACCCGGTCCATAACTGGCCTGTTCCGGCTGAGCTCCAGCCTTGGACACAGGCCATCTCCATGATCAGTCAAGACATCACTGGACACAACCAGCACCACTGATCACAGCCTCACAGAATTCTGCCTAGAGCACACTTCCAGAGTCGCCCCACCAATGCCCGTGTGGTCACTGCTTACCACGCGCCACAGCCTTGTTAGATTCAGCTTCTCTGTACACTCTACGAGCCGCTGCACAGTCATTGAGTGCAGCTACTCACAGCCAACCATGTTCTTGCCACATCCTGCCTACCCTACGTTCTTCGAGCTGCTCATCCATCACCAGGTACCTCCACAGCTCACCAGTGACCACTCTCACTTTGACTTGTATTTGTAGATGCTGTCAGAACCTCTTAATCTTGTGATTGAACTTAGACTCTGGGTTAACTTCCTAATGGTTGGATGCAGTTCAGGTGCCTGCAGAGCTCACATTAACCTGGTCTCTAAATCCTACCAATATAGTCGCCACAGACAGTGGTCATGTGGTGTGAATTGTGCTTGTGTGACAGAGTGTGTTTTCTACTTTACAAGAAGGCCATTTGGCCAAAGCCTCATGTATAGCAGTCTTTTTGTTGTGCCTCTCTTCCACATAAAGAACTTTCTTTTATGCCTGCAATGATGAAACTGTGCTCTGTGCATAAATCTATCAAGCAACTGCCCCTTTCACTCATTTCCTTCAGTCCTTGTTCTCATACTATTTTTCCTCCCCTTCTTTCTCCTACTACTGAATTATATTCACTTATCTTACTTTAATTTACATCATCCTTAATAGACTAAAAATAACTTCTTTTATTACATCACACATTTTTTTTTTCAATCTGAGCATCATCTGAGGAGATAGATGCAATGTATTGACAACTGCCTCAAGATGAAGACATGGTGCTACATGATTTTTACTATTTTCAGTGAGATAAACTGATATTATAGTGTTCATATTTAGTGCGCTGCTATAGAGGGTTTCACCAATTCACCTAGCAACAAAATCTGTTCATTTTGCAATTTATTTACATATATAAGGCAACTTCAGGATTTCCCTTTCTATGGAAGTGTGTTTATTAGATAGGCCTGCTTTGAAACTCTCATTTCTAATATTTTACTGTTCATGTCATTTTCCCATTATCTTTCACTGACTCACTGTGTATATCAAGACGAATTGTTTACTTTCACATAAATATCCTCATTTACAGAACTGTTCTCCCTTAATATCACGTGCATATTTCTATGATTAAAGGTAAATGTTTCAGAAGCTTACGCATGTTATGTGTAACATACTACACCATAAATCAACAACTGTGAGCCATATTTTGACCAGAAAACTATTTCCCACTATTGCTGTGTAGATACTTGTGTGATAAGCACAATACTTCCATTTTTCCCCCTTGTAAAGTTTTCAGAGAAAGAAGATACTGAAATACCAAGTACCAATTTCTGAATTCATAACCACAATATATCTGGTACAGCACAGATCAGATTTTCACATAGTCATCTGTAGATTGGCATTGACAACAAATGATGTCAGAGAAGCAAAGTTTCATAATTCACTACAAAATGAATAAAAAATGTTGACTGGAGAAACCTTTAAAAAGCGAGTTCAGCAAGGGCTTATCCTACAATGTCTCTATACCATGGAAAAGACATGATTGGATTTTTTTATTATTTATCTGACAAGCATAAATACTAAGCAGCAAACATTATTACAGAACACATGAAGTAAGCTACATACAGTAAACATACCCATGGTAAGTGCATGTACGATTACCCCATGGATTACCAAATGCAGGCATCCTCACAATCATTTGGGGCTGTCTGAAGCAGATCTTGCTCAGTGTACAATGCATGACTGAGCTGGCAGCACATCAAGTGGGCCACTGTTTGTGCTTCTCCATAATTTACATAGACAACTTGAAATCCCAAGTTTTGGAGATTACATCTGTATCTTCTGACTCCAGAGCATAGTCAGTTGAGAGCACACCACTTAGTGACCGCACCTTGGTATCCAGTGAGGTTTTCAGATGTTTGAGGCCAATGAGGACCGTTTACAGCTCGCACTTTCCACTTTTGACTCTTGCATTGGGTGGAGTCATTTCCAAGATGTTGCTGGTTTTCCTAAAGTTTTTTGTGGGCCTCAGTCTCTAAATTACAGGGCTCTATTTTAGGTCCCCCCCTTTTTTTGTATACATTAATGATTTCCCATCACATGTTAGGGATTCTGAACCTGTACTGTTCAAATATGAGACTAATCTATTGGTTGAAGGAAATAAAGGAGAAAATCTCACTACATCTGCAGAAGATCTTACAAAAGAAGTGACTGAATGGTTTACCAGAAACAGGCTAATAGTTAATCCCCAAAAAACAGTACTCATGAATTTCCACACAGATCAAGAATAAAAATGTGGCACACCCCATAATATGTATAGATAGCCAAATCATTAGTGCTGTCAATGAAACTAAATTTCTTTATAATGGAAGGAAACATTCCACGTGGGAAAAATTATATATAAAAACAAAGATGAGGTGACTTACCGAACAAAAGCGCTGGCAGGTCGATAGACACACAAACAAACACAAACACACACACAAAATTCAAGCTTTCGCAACAAACTGTTGCCTCATCAGGAAAGAGGGAAGGAGAGGGGAAGACGAAAGGAAGTGGGTTTTAAGGGAGAGGGTAAGGAGTCATTCCAATCCCGGGAGCGGAAAGACTTACCTTAGGGGGAAAAAAGGACAGGTATACACTCGCACACACGCACATATCCATCCACACATACAGACACAAGCAGACATATTTAAAGACCAAGAGTTTGGGCAGAGATGTCAGTCGAGGCAGAAGTGTAGAGGCAAAGAAGTTGTTGAAAGACAGGTGAGGTATGAGTGGCGGCAACTTGAAATTAGCAGAGATTGAGGCCTGGCGGATGACGAGAAGAGAGGATATACTGAAGGGCAAGTTCCCATCTCCGGAGTTCGGATAGGTTGGTGTTGGTGGGAAGTATCCAGATAACCCGGACGGTGTAACACTGTGCCAAGATGTGCTGGCTGTGCACCAAGGCATGTTTAGCCACAGGGTGATCCTCATTACCAACAAACACTGTCTGCCTGTGTCCATTCATGCGAATGGACAGTTTGTTGCTGGTCATTCCCACATAGAATGCATCACAGTGTAGGCAGGTCAGTTGGTAAATCACATGGGTGCTTTCACACGTGGCTCTGCCTCTGATCGTGTACACCTTCCGGGTTACAGGACTGGAGTAGGTGGTGGTGGGAGGGTGCATGGGACAGGTTTTGCATCGGGGGCGGTTACAAGGATAGGAGCCAGAGGGTAGGGAAGGTGGTTTGGGGATTTCATAGGGATGAACTAACAGGTTACGAAGGTTAGGTGGACGGCGGAAAGACACTCTTGGCGGAGTGGGGAGGATTTCATGAAGGATGGATCTCATTTCAGGGCAGGATTTGAGGAAGTCGTATCCCTGCTGGAGAGCCACATTCAGAGTCTGGTCCAGTCCCGGAAAGTATCCTGTCACAAGTGGGGCACTTTTGTGGTTCTTCTGTGGGGGATTCTGGGTTTGAGGGGACGAGGAAGTGGCTCTGGTTATTTGCTTCTGTACCAGGTCGGGAGGGTAGTTGCGGGATGCGAAAGCTGTTTTCAGGTTGTTGGTGTAATGATTCAGGGATTCCGGACTGGAGCAGATTCGTTTGCCACGAAGACCTAGGCTGTAGGGAAGGGACCGTTTGATGTGGAATGGGTGGCAGCTGTCATAATGGAGGTACTGTTGCCTTATTTTCTCAGGCTTGTCTGACATTTGGCATTACCCCCAGAGGCCTCACACTCAAAGTTCCCATCTCTGGCTGCAACCCTTCCTTCCATCAGTCCCTATACCAGTTCCAAACTGAACAATCCATTGCCCTCACCCACCTAATCCTTTACCTACACATCAACTCAGCCAATGAACACACCCGTCAACTCCTATCCTTAATAAAAGTCCTTAATCTTTCCTCCCCCACATCCACACCGGCTGTTCAGAGCATCCTCCTACAGGCCAACCGTAAATTAGAACAGCATGCCACCCTCCACCTCAAAAAACTATCCAATCTCCTGGTTTCCCACCTCCGGAAAGGCAACTCACTCACCCTTCACAACCTTTCCGGCAAACCTCAACCTCCTCTCATTGCACACAAACCCAGTCTCTCCCATCTACTCAATCTCCCACTTCCAGCTCCACTCCCTCCAAAACCTCAAAATTCCGATCAACACAATCTGGAACCACAACACCCTAATTCAGTAGTTAACCTTTCCTCCAAACCTCTCTCCCAATCCGAAACCTCTGTCCTATCCAAAGGCCTCACCTTCAGCCCCACTCCCAGATTCAACCAAACAGCCCTCGTCAAAGATTTACTGTCCTACACCCGTACTCTCTGCTGGAAGTATCACTTTGCCACGAAGAAAAATGATCCTAATCCTACTCCTAATGATGCGACTCCTCAAGACACCATCCAAATTGAACCCTGCCTGGAACAGTTCCGTCCTCCGTCACAGCGGGACCCACCTCCTCTTCCTCAAAATCACCCTCTCCAAACCTTCCAGGAATTTCTGACTTCCAGCCTTGCATCTCAATCCTTCTTAAAAAACCTTAATCCTACACCCAACATCACCACTGCTGAAGCCCAGGCTATCTGTGATCTGAAGGCTGACCGATCCATCGTCATTCTTCCGGCGGACAAGGGTTCCACGACCGTGGTACTTGATCGTCGGGAGTATGTGGCTGAGGGACTGCGTCAGCTTTCAGACAACACCACATACAAAGTTTGCCAAGGTAACCCCATTCAGGATGTCCAGGCGGAGCTTCAAGGAATCCTCAGAACCTTAGGCCCCCTGCAAAACCTTTCACCTGACTCCATCAACCTCCTGGCCCCACCGACACCCCGCACCCCTACCTTCTACCTTCTTCCTAAAATCCACAAACCCAATCATCCCGGCCGCCCCATTGTAGCTGGTTACCAAGCCCCCACAGAACGCATCTCTGCCTACGTAGATCAACACCTTCAACCCATTACATGCAGTCTCCCATCCTTCATCAAGGACACCAACCACTTCCTTGAACGCCTGGAATCCTTACCCAATCTGTTACCCCCGGAAACCATCCTTGTAACCATTGATGCCACGTCCTTATACACAAATATTCCCCACGTCCAGGGCCTCGCTGCGATGGAGCATTTCCTTTCACGCCGATCACCTGCCACCCTACCTAAAACCTCTTTCCTCATCACCTTAGCCAGCTTCATCCTGACCCACAACTTCTTCACTTTTGAGGGCCAGACATACCAACAATTAAAGGGAACAGCCATGGGCACCAGGATGGCCCCCTCGTACGCCAACCTATTCATGGGTCGCTTAGAGGAAGCCTTCTTGGTTACCCAAGTCTGCCAACCCAAAGTTTGGTACAGATTTATTGATGACATCTTCATGATCTGGACTCACAGTGAAGAAGAACTCCAGAACTTCCTCTCCAACCTCAACTCCTTTGGTTCCATCAGTTTCACCTGGTCCTACTCCAAATCCCATGCCACTTTCCTTGACGTTGACCTCCACCTGTCCAATGGCCAACTTCACACGTCCGTCCACATCAAACCCACCAACAAGCAACAGTACCTCCATTATGACAGCTGCCACCCATTCCACATCAAACGGTCCCTTCCCTACAGCCTAGGTCTTCGTGGCAAACGAATCTGCTCCAGTCCGGAATCCCTGAATCATTACACCAACAACCTGAAAACAGCTTTCGCATCCCGCAACTACCCTCCCGACCTGGTACAGAAGCAAATAACCAGAGCCACTTCCTCGTCCCCTCAAACCCAGAATCCCCCACAGAAGAACCACAAAAGTGCCCCACTTGTGACAGGATACTTTCCGGGACTGGACCAGACTCTGAATGTGGCTCTCCAGCAGGGATACGACTTCCTCAAATCCTGCCCTGAAATGAGATCCATCCTTCATTAAATCCTCCCCACTCCGCCAAGAGTGTCTTTCCGCCATCCACCTAACCTTCGTAACCTGTTAGTTCATCCCTATGAAATCCCCAAACCACCTTCCCTACCCTCTGGCTCCTATCCTTGTAACCGCCCCCGATGCAAAACCTGTCCCATGCACCCTCCCACCACCACCTACTCCAGTCCTGTAACCCGGAAGGTGTACACGATCAGAGGCAGAGCCACGTGTGAAAGCACCCATGTGATTTACCAACTGACCTGCCTACACTGTGATGCATTCTATGTGGGAATGACCAGCAACAAACTGTCCATTCGCATGAATGGACACAGGCAGACAGTGTTTGTTGGTAATGAGGATCACCCTGTGGCTAAACATGCCTTGGTGCACAGCCAGCACATCTTGGCACAGTGTTACACCGTCCGGGTTATCTGGATACTTCCCACCAACACCAACCTATCCGAACTCCGGAGATGGGAACTTGCCCTTCAGTATATCCTCTCTTCTCGTCATCCGCCAGGCCTCAATCTCCGCTAATTTCAAGTTGCCGCCACTCATACCTCACCTGTCTTTCAACAACTTCTTTGCCTCTACACTTCTGCCTCGACTGACATCTCTGCCCAAACTCTTGGTCTTTAAATATGTCTGCTTGTGTCTGTATGTGTGGATGGATATGTGCGTGTGTGCGAGTGTATACCTGTCCTTTTTTCCCCCTAAGGTAAGTCTTTCCGCTCCCGGGATTGGAATGACTCCTTACCCTCTCCCTTAAAACCCACTTCCTTTCGTCTTCCCCTCTCCTTCCCTCTTTCCTGATGAGGCAACAGTTTGTTGCGAAAGCTTGAATTTTGTGTGTGTGTTTGTGTTTGTTTGTGTGTCTATCGACCTGCCAGCGCTTTTGTTCGGTAAGTCACCTCATCTTTGTTTTTATATATAAACTAAATTTCTTGATATTCATATCAAGGAAAATTTTAAATGGAGCACTCATATCACATCCCTAAATTCAAAACTACCAAAAATGAGCCATGTAGTAAGAATTCTTTGCAACAATACTAGTGCAGAAATGATTAGGGCTGTATACTTTGCTCGTATACATTCAATACTGAAGTATGGTATCATTTTCTTGGGAAATGAACATCAGGCCATAATAGCTTTCAGGAAACAAAAGGCAACTATAAGAATAATGAAACAAGTGAGCAGCAGAAAACCATGCAAACCTTTCTTTAAAGATCTAAAGATCTTACCCCTTCCCTGCACTTATATACTGGAAGTAGTCATGCATGTCAAAAGAGTATACTGAGAAAAGGAAACCTTTTTCCTCAAAACAAAAGTGTCCATGATTACAGTACCAGGTCAGACAGTGACATACATGTTAATCATTGTAACACCACACTATGCCAAAAAGGCGTATATCATGCAGGAACAAAATTATACAACAGATTGCCAAGACATATCAAATCTCTTCCTGAACTAACACGGCTTTAAAAAGTCTGTGACAGCCTACCTTCTGAAAAACTGCTCCTATTCAATCTCACACTATCACATGCAAGAAAGAATGTACTTTGTATCTTTAATTGTAGAAATAAATTACAAATATACAGTATTTTAAAAATTGTAATTATTGACCATATAGATCCAATTTGTTAAAAAAAATTAAATAATGTATGTTTGATGTTTGAAAAACCAATAGATAAAAAGGTTTTCTGTCCAATGTCCTGTATATGATATATGTACTGAAAAAGAAATTTATGTGGACAAATAAGTACGCAAATAAAATAAAACTGGCAGCAATCTCATGATGGTGGATGTCTGAGGCAGCAACAGTTAGCATCTCATATACCTTGGCAAGTGTTATAGGCCACAAAACACCCAGTAATAAGCCTGCATGTTTTGTTCAGCATCTGTGAAGCTCTCTGGTGGCAGATGTGACTGAGTAAGCAGCCTTCATCTCTATTTTTTTCTTTTTTTTAGCTTGCCTTGTTAATTTCACTTTAGCTAGAGCAATCACATATATAGAATTTAGTAGGTTAGTTACAGCTAATTGATAATGCATAGTACATCATCATTAGTTTCTGACAGTATCTCCTTGGTTTACAAGCCACCTCACTTCCAATAAAACACTTGAACTTTCAATAGCTGTCTCTGCCATTGTCTTCAGAAGTTATAAACACTAATTGTCAGGAATGGCAGTGCCCCACTAGCATAGGTGTGATAGTAGTGGCTGGAACATTCCAAAGGAGGCTGCAATGAGATATTCTGATTCTCCCCACCCTCTTGTAGCCCAAAGTTGAATTATTAATTTTAAAGTAAGTTAATAATCTGGATGGCTGGTCACTTCTTCACAGCACTTGGCACACTGAGATATTGACACACTGCAGAGAGATGTAGCAACAGTAGCATCTGAGTAAACAGTTTTCATAATGCTCATCTTTTATTCTTCTTCTTTGTTGTAAGTTGTGAGCTCGTAGTCCATTCTGAAATGCAGCTTTGTATACTGGTCTAGAGGATACTCAGCTTCAATCTGTTATATATATGAACACTGATGGACTTTCTGTTGCCGAACAGATATATTTTCAGTCATTTCACTTCACAATACCAGTCAACATCAACTACTGTGCTCACACAAAACACATAATTTGTACTCCATCCTCGCACTTCAAACTCATACTACTAACTGCCCAAGGACAAGGGAATCGGTCATTTCAAGATCAGTTAGTACATTTACCTCACCATAACTAGTTTTATTACACTATGCGTGAAAGGCGAGTTGGGCAGTTCATAACAGCTCTGGCCTGCTGTGGGATTGAGTGACACCAGGTGGCACAAGAGTCCAATACAAGACACACTGTATCTTTTGGCCCAACAGTTTTCACCTCGGATCATTGAGCTGTTCAATGAGAACATACATCCTGCACTGCAATGAATTTTACAAGATGACAAATGACACACAGATGGGATCCCCACTGTCCCTGGCCACTGCAAATGTCTTCATGGAGCACTTTGAGGAGAAAGATCTGAACTCTGTGAGGTTGGATCCATCTTGCTTCCCTGGTACATTGATGATGCCTTCCTAATATGAAACCATGGTGAAAATGCACTGTAACAATTCACTGACCCCATGAACAGTGTCAATACCAAAATTAAATTTACTGTAAAGTTGGAGAGGGATGGCAAGCTTCCATTCTTGGATGCTTTAGTTGTCCAGAAGGCAGGATGCGGCTTGGTAATTCAGTGTACAGGAAATCTACAAACATTGATAACTACAACACCAATATTTTTCACACAAGAAAGCACTACTGATCACATTAGCACACAGTACTGATGTCGATCATCTACAGTCTGGGTCAGCATTGGAGATGCAAATTCAGGGAAAACGATTACAGAAAAAGAGACTGCAAAAGCTCTCAGGCACCACCGAAGAAAGACCCCTCATGAATCGGCAGAAGAGGGCAACACAGCTGTATTCCTGCCTTTGAGTTCCTGGCACATATGGTGTCAACCACAAATGCACTAGCATTTATACAGGGCAAACTATTTGCACTGTTGCTTAGCAATGTGCTCTGCACTCACAGCGTTTTTAGCAGAAAGAAATTGAGAAGTAGACCATAGATGAACACTGCCTAGGAAATGGACATAAAATCCAATTTGAAAAGACGAGAGTCTTGGCTCATACATCATCATATAGGGATTCTATCATGAAGCAGGTAGGCACCTAAAATTAGAATAAACAGCAACAATTTTAACAAAGACTGTGGGTACAGACTTAGTAGTGCAGATACACACTTAGTAGGGTATGGTGGTGAGTTTTCAATATCGAGTAAAAGCAAAGATGGATGCTTGACAATTGTAGGGAGGCTAAAACAACAGCTTCACTGTGACGCAAGCCTCCTTTGCTACTTGATATCACTCAGACCAATGGTATGCTAGAGTTGCTATGAGCTGTCCAGTTCACCTACCACGCATGCATCATTTTGGCCCTCTCTGGAAGGTTCCAGATGCTGCCATTGCACCAATATAGGAAGTGGGACATAGTGCCAGCCCTGGCAATCAACGACTGTAGCTCCTGATGATGGTGATAGTGGAGACAGTTACTGAAATCTCGAGTGTTTTAATTGAAGTGACTTGGCTGGTCAACTGAGAAGATTTTATTGAAGCTTGGCTTTATGAAAGACTCCAAGGATACATACTTAATATTCTTGTTTGAAATGATACATATGGTTTCAATGAAAGTATGTGCTCTCATAGATCATCTCCCCCTTGAAAATGTCTGTTTTGCCACTTGTTATCTGACTCACAATTAAAAGACATGGAGCAAGAAAACAAGATTAGTGGCATTATAAGATATTATGGGCATTAGATATATTGCCAAAAGTTGTGCTGAGATAAATTACAAATGACTGTGGATAGTGTCAATATAAACTCAGAACATGATTTACAGTAGACATAGTCTTTGGGTGTCAGGTTGGTAGCATCAATGAGAAGTATGGAGATTCCATGAAAAATATGAACATTAACAGCAAGAGAGACTTGGTAAAATGTTGATGACAAGAATTCTATATCATAAAACTATGCATGAAGGCAGCGAAACATGCAAAACCATGTGAAGTTGAGCTATGTCAGCAGCAGATGAGCTGTTGGTCAGAACCCACTATCTCAAGAAGTCCAACGGGTACACCAGGAAAAAATTTTGCCACAACATGTCATTATTCCAAACCCCATACTCCACCCACTCACATCATCAGCACTGTGGGCTGGTGCTTTGCAGACTGTACTACTAATTTAAATACCTTGGCCATTGCAGAAGAGCAAAATAATCAGAACAATGAGCTATGATCAGAAACATCAGGTACAGTAAGCTGTGGGAAATGCTGCATTAACGACATTCTATAATCCTCCTCTTCTCAGTCTCTAGTAGACTCTCCCTACACCCACCTTGATTCCTGCCCCATAACTTTATTCATTACTGTGTGCTGCACACAACTAGCCACACTTGCAGAGAGAATAAGTTCATCAGCGCCATGATCCTACCCTGTGTTCTGCTGCCTCACCTACCAACCGTCAGCCACCCCTCCTCAAACTTCCCACGAGTTCTCTGTCTCCTTTCTCCCCCATTTGAGCGCAGTACTCTCTCTAGCTGACAAAAGATTCATCTGAAAGCTGAGGACATTTCTCTGCACCAAAAATTAAATGAACAAGCAAAGTGCAGTCACATTCATCTGTGTTTAAACTCAAGAAATTTTTAAACAGCTGAAAAATAGATACAACACTCTTTTGGCATTATAAGGTGTATTTCTGGGACATTATGTGCAAAGAGAATGCAACATAACAACAAGTCATGCCACAATCTACTTGACAACTTTTAAAGCCTACAGGCAGATCAAAACATTGCAGTCTACAGAGTACAGGTGTATTACTGCAGTTGGAGTGTGCAAGGTCTCATACAATCCTGACTCAAATGGCTCCAAGCACTATGGAACTTAACATCTGAGGTCATCAGTCCCACAGACATAAAGCTACTTAAACCTAACTAACCTAAGGACATCATACACATCCATGCCTCAGACGGATTCGAACCTGCGACCACAGCAGCAGGCAGTTCTGGACAGAAGCACCTAGAAACACTCAGCCATATGGCCGGCTCATACAGCCCTGTTAACAATACAAAATCATGATACTATTTTCACTGAAAGTTTAATGTAACCTGAATATTCGTGTTGTCTAGCAGTAAGTAAGCATTATACATTTTGACCACTCAACGAGGCGATCTGCCACAAGAAAATTCAAGGAAATGTCAAACCAAAAGAGGCTGCACACAAGTGGTAATTATGTGAGTCTGCTGAATTTTTTTATATAAACCCAGGCATTAGTAAAATCTCAGCATACTTGCATAGATTCCAATGAAAACTATGTTTAAATGTGAAATGTTTTCAATTTACTACACACGTTCCATAACTAACAACATTTAATATTATTTTCTGCCTCAGGTTTTCAGTATTCATTAATGAAATATAAAGTATAACAGTAACATTTTGTGATTAAACTAGTGATGTACAAAATTAAAGACAGTTTTTACCACTTCTCCTGCATCTGCTTGGCGTGCATGCTTGATAGACTGTCTTGACGGGTCGTTGGTCTTTGACTGAGCTTTCGCTGCTGTATAGGCTGACTTTGACTGCATCTGGAAACAGTGCACATCATAATGAGATTTTCACTTTGCAGCAGAGTGTGCACTGATATGAAACTTCCTGACAGATTAAAACTGTGTGCCGGACCGAGACTTGAACTCGGGACCTTTGCCTTTCACAGGCAAATGCTCTACCATCTGAGCTACCCAAGCACGACTCACGCAGGTGAGCTTCTGTGGAATTTGGAAGGTAGGAGACAAGGTACTGGCAGAAGTAAAGCTGTGAGGATGGGGCATGAGTCATGCTTGGGTAGCTCAGATGGTAGAGCACTTGCTTGCGAAAGGGAAAGGTCCTGAGTTAGAGTCTCGGTCCGGCACACAGTTTTAATCTGCCAGGAAGTTTCAGTGTACATCATATTTCAAACTTATATCACTTAATTTTTGATACAGAAAGACATGTATACTAAGATAATCATGCATTTTTATGATAAAAGTTACCTCACTGGGTGTCATAATAACATCAGTTTTATAGTAATGCTAATACTATTTAGTCTTCTCTTCTTCCCTTTCAAAGAATATTAGGCCATATGGTACATTCCGACTCCTGTCAATCCCCCCTCTTTCTAGATCTTACAGTGCCTCTTTGAACCACTGGCTTGTAAATGTAAACTGTTTTTTATCTTCAACTGTTTCTCATTCCACTTAAATGCTCCTCATACTTCCTCCTATGTCTTTTATTTTTTCATTGACATTAAAAACTTTAAGCCGTTCTCTGACTACATTGTTCCCTATCTTATACAGTCATGTACACCACTTTGCTGAGCTAAGGAATTCCATCTCTCTTTATTGGGAGAGTTTTAGGAAAGTGTGGTTCATCTGTACAGGATACAGCACATAGAACACTAGTGCAGTTCACTCTTGAATACTTCTCGGGTGTTTGGTATCCCCAAAAGATCAGGTTAAAGGAAGACATCAAAGCAGTTCCGAGGCAGGCTACTAGATTTGTTACTGGTAGATTCAATCAACACGCCAAGTATTCTGGAGATGCTTCAGGAACTCAAATGGGAATCCTTGTATGGAATGCAACATTCTTTTTGAGAAACGCTATTGAGAAAATTTAGAGAACTGGAAACAAGCTGACTGCAGATGATCCTACACACACCAACATAAATTTTGTATCAGGATGACAAACATAAGATACAAGAAATTAGGGCTTGTACAGAGCCATATAGACAGTCATTTTTCCCTCAATCTATTTGCAAGTGGGAGAGGAAGGGAAATGATTAGTGGTGGTAAAGGTACCCACCACCACACACTGTATGGTGGCTTGTACAGCATGTTTAAGTCGATATAGATACATGTACACGGCTTTCATCCTTTTTGGTTATTACCCTTTTTTTTCCCGTGGGGCTCTTGCAGTATTAACTATGTGGGTAGCAGCCACATTATGAGAGATGGGTACATTGTCTTGAAGCAACTTGCTAGTTTCCCCAAGTTTTTGCACAATGGTCCAAGCTTTTCTGCTTGATTTTGTGAAATTTATGTAGGAGTTATTTTAGACAGAATGTTAAGCTACAAGGAACACTTGACAAAACAGCTGCAAAACTAAGATTGGAATGTATACCACAGAGACAGGCTGGACAGTGAAGGGGGAGGCGTGTTTATAGCGATAAGAAGTGCAATAGTATCGAAGGAAATTGATGGAGATCCGAAATGTGAAATAATTTGGGTGAAGGTCACGGTTAAAGCAGGCTCAGACATGGTGATTGGATGTCTCTATAGGCCCCCACGCTCAGCAGCTGTTGTGGCTGAGCACCTGAAGGATAATTTGGAAAATATTTCGAGTAGATTTCCCCACCATGTTATAGTTCTAGGTGGAGATTTTAATTTGCCGGATGTAGACAGGGAGACTTAAACGTTCATAACAGGTGGCAGGGACAAAGAATCCAGTGAAATTCTTTTAAGTGCTTTATCTGAAAACTACCTTGAGCAGTTAAACAGAGAACCAACTCGTGGCGATAACATATTAGACCTTCTGGTGACAAACAGACCCGAACTATCTGAAACAGGTAATGCAGAACAGGGAATCAGCGATCGTAAAGCGGTTACTACATCGATGATTTCAGCCGTAAATAGAAATATTAAAAAAGGTAGGAAGATTTTTCTGTTTAGCAAAAGTGACAAAAAGCAGATTACAGAGTACCTGACGGCTCAACACAAAAGTTTTGTCTCAAGTACAGATAGTGTTGAAGATCAGTGGACAAAGTTCAAAACCATCATACAATATGCTTTAGATGAGTATGTGCCAAGCAAGATCGTAAGAGATGGAAAAGAGCCACCGTGGTACAACAACCGAGTTAGAAAACTGCTGCGGAAGCAAAGGGAACTTCACAGCAAACATAAACATAACCAAAGCCTTGCAGACAAACAAAAATTACACAAAGCGAAATGTAGTGTGAGGAGGGCTATGCGAGAGGCATTCAATGAATTCGAAAGGAAAATTCTATGTACTGACTTGGCAGAAAATCCTAAGAAATTTTGGTCTTATGTCAAGGAGGTAGGTGGATCAAAACAAAATGTCCAGACACTCTGTGACCAAAATGGTACTGAAACAGAGGATAACAGACTAAAGGCCGAAATACTAAATGTCTTTTTCCAAAGCTGTTTCACAGAGGAAGACTGCACTATAGTTCCTTCTCTAGATTGTCGCACAGATGACAAAATGGTAGATATCGAAATAGATGACAGAGGGATAGAGAAACAATTAAAATCGCTCAAAAGAGGAAAGGCCGCTGGACCTGATAGGATACCAGTTCGATTTTAAACAGAGTACGCGAAGGAACTTGCCCCCCTTCTTCAGCGGTGTACCGTAGGTCTCCAGAAGAGCGTAGAGTTCCAAAGGATTGGAAAAGGGCACAGGTCATCCCTGTTTTCAAGAAGGGACATCGAACGGATGTGCAGAACTATAGACCTATGTCTCTAACGTCGATCAGTTGTATAATTTTGGAACACGTATTATGTTCGAGTATAATGACTTTTCTGGAGACTGGAAATCTACTCTGTAGGAATCAGCATGGGTTTCGTAAAAGACGCTCGTGTGAAACCCAGCTCGCGCTATTCGTCCACGAGACTCAGAGGGCCATAGACACGGGTTCACAGGTAGATGCCATGTTTCTTGACTTCCGCAAGGTGTTCGATACAGTTCCCCACAGTCGTTTAATGAACAAAGTAAGAGCATATGGACTATCAGACCAATTGTGTGATTGGATTGAAGAGTTCCTAGATAACAGAACGCAGCATGTCATTCTCAATGGAGAGAAGTCTTCCGAAGTAAGAGTGATTTCAGGTGTGCCACAGGGGAGTGTCGTGGGACCATTGCTATTCACAATATACATAAATGACCTTGTGGATGACATCGGAAGTTCACTGAGGCTTTTTGCGGATGATGCTGTGGTACATCGAGAGGTTGTAACAATGGAAAATTGTAGTGAAATGCAGGAGGATCTGCAGTGAATTGACGCATGGTGCAGGAAATGGCAATTGAATCGCAATGTAGACAAGTGTAATGTGCTGTGAATACATAGAAAGATAGATCCCTTATCATTTAGCTACAAAATAGCTGCTCAGCAACTGGAATCAGTTAATTCCATAAATTATCTGGGAGTACACATTAGGAGTGATTTAAAATGGAATGATTATATAAAGTTGATCGTCAGTAAAGCAGATGCCAGACTGAGATTCATTGGAAGAATCCTAAGGAAATGCAGTCCGAAAACAAAGGAAGTAGGTTACAGTATGCTTGTTTGCCCACTGCTTGAATACTGCTCAGCAGTGTGGGATCCGTACCAGATAGGGTTGATAGAAGAGATAGAGAAGATCCAACGGAGAGCAGCGCGCTTTGTTACAGGATCATTTAGTAATTGCGAAAGCGTTACGGAGATGATAGATAAACTCCAGTGAAAGACTCTGCAGGAGAGACGCTCAGTAGCTCGGTACGGGCTTTTGTTAAAGTTTCGAGAACATACCTTCACTGAAGAGTCAAGCAGTATATTGCTCCTTCCTACGTATATCTCGCGAAGAGACCATGAGGATAAAATCAGAGATTAGAGCCCACACAGAAGCATACTGACAATCCTTCCTTCCACAAGCAATACGAGACTGGAATAGAAGGGAGAACTGACAGAGGTACTCAAGGTACCCTCCGCCATACACCGTCAGATAGCTTGCGGAGTATGGATGTAGATGTAGATGTAGAAAACTCCATAAAAGGAATAATGTTGTACAAAAGCCATGTGGCATCACAAGGGTCTCTTTGGCATCTATGCTATAAACAAAAGCTTTAACACTGGTTTATTTAGTAGCAGAATACTACTGCCCCATCTGGATTCATAGCCCCCACACCAAGAAAATAGACATCAAATTAAATCACACAATGTGAATTATTTCAGGCACAACTACAAGTAGGTTACTTCCATCTTGTGGCTATCAGTTCTAAGTCATATACCTCCACCACAAGTGGGAAGACAACAAGCACTTTTAGCAGCATTCTGAAAAATTCAAAACAGTCAACAACATCCTTTCCATTCCTCCTCTAATTACATAAATATTCAAAAACTCCACTTTAAAAAAATCACCATTTGCAGAAGCTATATGCTTAGGGGAAAAACAACTTTGATATTGTGCTACACTGGGAGAAAGCCTGGGATGATAATGTAATTGTGGATCTCAAGAAATTCTAATGTAGCTTTGAAAAATCAACAGGCTCTGACGTCCTAAGAAAATCCTGGGTAATTCTAAAATTAATTAGAACCATGGCTAATGTTTTGACTCATTGTATAAATAAAAACTACACACGTATCCGAAGCTAAACAGTGGAGCAGAAAGGGAGAACATTCAGCATGTAGCACATGGCATGCACATTATCTATGAGCATATATAGAACAATTTGAAGACTTCCCGACATGTTCCACACCCAGGAGGATTACCTCTTCTATGGGTCTATGGAATGAATAATTAATCTAATTAATCTAATCTACTACAACTGATAGCTCAGTTAACTATATAGATAGCGTATAATGTTACTTTTAGTTTTGGTCATTAATGTGATTCATAACAATGCCACATAAAAAATACGTAAAACTCTGAACGGGCCTTGGAAGACCTCTCGGTACCGACTGACCACTGTGTCATCCTCAGCCAACTGGCATCATTGGATATGGATATGGAAGCGCACATGGGGTCAGGCACCATCCCTCCCCCCTTTCCCCCTTTGTCAGTTTTAGTGATCTGTAGTCACTATTACACCATCATATAGCTCCGCAATTGGTATCACGAGGCTGGATGATGGATGGATGGAGAGGGTTGTATGGGCGCACGACGGCAAGGTCTTCAGCGCCCGCTCAGTAACAGATAAAACATGGACAACACAGGAAGAAAGTGGTAGAGGGAGCTAAAACAATAAAGCAGATGGAAGTGGCTGGCTGACCGCAAGGAAAAAGGGAGGAGCCAGCCACTGTGCAATACACTAAAACCTCCAGTCTAAAAGTTTAGACCAGGGTCCAGACACATCACAAAACTTTAAAACCCTAGACACACACATCTCATCATTAGCTAAAACACAGGGCAGATCCCCATCAACTTGTGCTTCTGCCCTTGCGTCACGGTATAAAATGCAGTCAGTTAAAATGTGGCAGACAGAGATGTGCGCACCACAAGCATCACAAAATTGGGGATTCTTCTCCCGTAATAGAAAGCTATTTGTGAGAGGACAGTGCCCAATCTGAAGACGTGTGAGGGTCACTTCTTCCCGCCTGAGCAACCGGCAGGAGGAACGCCACAGCCGAGTTGTTGACTTCACCTACCACAGTTTATTGGCCGTCACCGCCAGCCATTCTTCCTCCCACAACTCCATGCACTTCTTGTGGAGTGCAGAAATGACAGACTGCAAGGGAATAGGACACTGGACCACATCCTGCTCTCTGCAGGCCTCCTTGGCAGCCTGATCATTGCCCCATATTCCTACAAGACCAGGCAACCAGCATGACACCTCCTCACCCCGCCGCTGGAGCAAGTACAGTTGGTCATATATCAGCTGGACCATCTCCTCAGTTGGGTACAGATTCTGAAATGATTGTAAAGCACTAAGAGAATTGGAGCAGAGGAGAAATCAATTGCCCCGAACACAATTCATCCGCTCCAGTGCCTTCGGGATGATGTGGAGCTCCACTGCAAAAACGGTATATTCATCAGGGAGGCGAATCCGGGTAACATGATCAGGGAACACTAGAGAACAGCCAAGGAAATTCTCCTGTTTGAAGCCATCAGTGTAAACGACGGTAAAACCGTGATGCGCATCTAAAATGTTAAAAAACTGAGATTGGAATGTAAAATATGGTGTACTATCTTTCTTAAAATTAGTCAAATGTAAAATAAGTCTGGGTCTCACACGAGGCTGAGAGCACTCTGATAGGTCAACAGAACAGGGCGACCTAGATGGTCACCCACCCAAGTGTCAACTATGCGCGACAGTACTTAAGTCTGGTGATATGACGGGAACTGGCATATCCACTGCAGCATGGCTGTTGAAGATAAATGAATATATTCCAAATGAATATATAAAAACACTGCAATAGCCATAAATTTATAAAACCTGAGTTGTGTTTCCATTCTTTTTTCCTTTCAGATAGCATTTTGCTGTACCATACATTGCTTAAAATCTGTTGAGTTTTATATGTTTATTGTTGTCATAGTTATAACCAGCTTCACTGCCTAGATAGTGAAATGAGAAACTTATTCAACAAGCATACCATCAATGTTATTTTTATCTACATGGCTATGTTATTATGAATATCATTGCTTTTGTTTTATTCTTTGAAATCAGTAAATTGTAGTCACAGGAGATCTGATTCAATTTATGATTACTGAGTTGTAGCTTGTCTTCTGTGTCATCTACAACTAACAGATCTTTAGCAAATTTGCGTGTAATGTCCTGCTGTTGTCAATTTTTATTACTTTGGGTTTGAACAAGTGTTTTCCATTTTCAAACGGTATCATCTACAGACATGTTAAGAAGAGTAGGTGAAAGGTAGTAGTCCTATTGGTTACCTTCATTCACAAATGATGAATGTAAATGTCAAACTTTTTAACTGCCGAATCTCACATTTTCCAGGAGAGCCAAGAGGCAGTGTCTCTCTTTTTGTACAAAATTTATTCGTATCCAAAAATTTAGCAGATGTGCCGACACCACAAAAATATGCTGCTTATCTCATCACTGCAAATTAGAAACTAAGTGATTTATTAAAGTGTCAACCAGAAAGATTTGTTTGAAATGCCATTAAAACTGAGGTACTACATTTTATTTGTTTTAATAAAAGTACAAAAATACAGCAGTAATGTATAAACTATAGGACCAATCGCAACAAAAACCATTTTATATTTCTAACACAATGCCATTCTTCAGCTCAGGTGTTGCAAAGTTTATTAAATAACTCCCTGTGATGCTGAGAAAGAAATGGTTTTTTATAACATTTTCCCAACAGGTTTTTGTCTGTTCACTTCTCCAACTATTTGCTATTTTTGAAATCCAGATTATTTTCTTCCATTAGACAAAGGTTTTATTGATAAAAAAAACAAAGGCTTACATTCACTCTGCTTACCACCCAATCTGTGCATCAACTAAATGCAGGAGACTTTGACTCGTGGCATTTGGAACTCCAGAGGAAAGCACTGTCTAGCACAAAGACCATGTGCCATCTACTAATGTATGTTTGAAACATTTTCTCCACAATTTCACACTTGAAACAACTCTAGGGACATGCAACAGAGTAGCAAGAACACAATAGCATGGCAAATGGATTTTGAAAAAAAATGGCACTCTTCAGTCACTAGGTTTTAGATGGTTAATCCCTAATTTGGTACTGTTGCATGTGCTCTAATACTGCTTATAGTGTAACAATATTATGAGAAGGAAAGCTGCTACTCACCATATCCTCAGCGGAGATGCTGAGTCGCAGATAGGCACACCCAAAAGACTCTCACAACTATAGCTTTCGGCCAGTAAGGCCTTCCTCAACAATAGACACACATATGCACATGCACACACCCTCACAAAAATGCAACTCGCACTCCCGACAGCAGTCTGAGGCAGGTGAAACCACATTGCGAGCAGCAGCACCAGTGCATGATGGGAGTGGTGACTGGGTTGGGATAAGGAGGCTGGGGCGGGGAGGGGGAGGGATAGTATGGTGAGGCTGGTGGACGGTGAAGTGCTGCAGGTTAGACAGAGGGCAGGGGAGAGAAGGGGAGGGGGAGGGGCGGGTAAGTAGCAGAAAAGGAGAGAAATAAAAAGACTGGATGTGGTGGTGGAATGATGGCTGCATGCACTGGAATGGGAACAGGGAAGGAGCTGGATGGTTGAGGACAGTGACCAACGTAGGTTGAGGCCAGTAGGGTTAGGGGAATGTAAGAGGTATTGCAGGGAAAGTTACCACCTGCACAATTCAGAAAAGCTGGTGTTGGTGGGAAGGATCCATATGGCACAGCCTGTGAAGCAGTCATTGAAATGAAGGATATCATGTTTGGCAATGTGTTCAGGAACCGGGTAGTCCACTTGTTTCTTAGCCACAGTTTGTCAGTGGTCATTCATGTGGGCAGACAGCTTGTTGGTTGTCATGCGCACATAGAATGCAGCATAGTGGTTGCAGCTTAGCTTGTAGACCACATGACTTGTTTCACAGGTAGCCCTGCCTTTGACAGGATAGGTGATGTTGGTGACCGGACAGGTGTAGGTGGTGGTGGGAGGATGTATGGGACAGGTCTTGCATCTAGGTCTATTACAGGGTATAAACCATGATGCAAGGGATTGGGAGCAGGCGTTGTGTAAGGAGGGATGAGTATATTGTATAGGTTCGGTGGACAGCGGAATACCACTGTGGGACAGGTGGGAAGGATGGTGGGCAGGACATTTCTCATTTCAGAGCATGACGAGAGGTAATCAAAACCCTGACGGAGAATATAATTCAGATGCTCCAGTGGTGTGTGGTACTGAGTTATGAGGGGAATGCTCCTCTGTGGCTGGACGGTGGGACTCTGGGAGGTGGTGGGAGACTGGAAAGATAACGCAGGGAAGATTTGTTTTTGTACAAAGTTGGGAGGATAACTACAGTCAGCGAAAGGCTTCAGTGAGACCCTCAGTATATTTCGAGAGGGACTGCTTATCACTGCAGATGCAATGACCGTGGGTGACTAGGTTGTACAGAAGGGACTTCCTGGTGTGGAAGATGTGGCAACTGTCAAAGTGGAGGTATTGCTGGTGGTTAGTAGGTTTGATATGGGCAGAGGTACTGATGTAGCCATCTTCAGGGTGGAGGTCAATGTCTAGGAAGGTGACTTGTTGGGCAGAGTAGGACCGGGTAAAGCAAATGGGGGAGAAGTTCCTGAGGTTCTGGAGGAACATGGGTAGGGTGTCCTCACCTTTGATCCAGATAGCAAAGATGTCATCAATGAATCTGAACCAGTGGTTCAGTGGAGGTATTGCTGGTGGTTAGTAGGTTTGGTATGGACAGAGGTACTGATGTAGCCATCTTCGGGGTGGAGGTCAATGTTTAGGAAGGTGGCTTGTTGGGCAGAGTAGGACCAGGTAAAGCAAATGGGGGAGAAGTTCCTGAGGTTCTGGAGAAACATGGGTAGGGTTTGATCCAGATAGCAAAGATGTCATCAATGAGTCTGAACCAGGTGAGCGATTTAGGATTCTGGATTTTTAGGATGGATTCCTCCAGATGGCCCATGAATAGGTTGGCATTGGATGGTGCCATGCAGGTGCCCATAGTTGTACCCCAGTTTTGTTTGTAGGTAATGTCTTCAAAGGAGAAGTAAGTGAGGGTGAGGATATAGTTGGTTATGGCGACTAGGAAGGAGATTTTTGGTTTCGGAACTGTCAGGCATTGGAGAAGATAGCGTTCAGTAGTGGTAAGACCATGGGCACTAGGAGCTTTAGTGTAAAGGGAAGTGGCATCAATAGTGATGAGCAGGGCACCATGTGGTAAAGGGACAGGAACTGTGGAGAATCAGTGGAGGAAATAGTTGGTATCTTTTATATAGGCGGGTAGGTTCCGGGTAATAGGTTGAAGGTGTTGGTCTACGAGAGCAAAGATTCTCTCAGTGGGGGCACAGTAACCGGCCACAAGGGGGCATTCTGGGTGGTTAGGTTTATGGACTTTAGGAGGCATGTTGAATGTGGGACTGCAGGAGATAGTAGGGGTAAGTAGAGAGATGGACTCCGGGGAGAGGTTCTGGGATGAGTCTAAGAATTTGAGTGGTGACTGGAGATCCTCCTGGATTACTGGAATGGGGTCACTGTGGCAAGGTTTGTAAGCGGAAGTATCTGACAGCTGGCAGAGTCCTTCCGCCACATAATCCTTGCAGTTCAAAACAACAGTGATGGATCCTTTGTCCACAGGTAGGTTTATAAGGTCAGGATCAGTTTTTAGATTTGATTTGATTTGTTATTGGTCCTGTAGATCATACAATTTGTACAGCCAAGCACATCATGATATAGGACAAGTCAATTTGAAAAATTATGTTCAGATGATATATGGTGAGTGATGACAGTAGTGGCACATAACCCACATAGCAGAATACATATAGGTTATATAGACAAAATATAAAAAAGGTGGTGTGTGATGAGAGATGACGGTGGTGCATACTGCACATAGCAGAATACACATAAGAGATACAGAGAGAATATGAGTAACAAACAATAATTAAATTATCTTACTAAGTAGAAACATCTACAACTGAATAAACAGCTTATTGCAAGTAATTACAATTTTGTTTCAAGAAATTAGTAGCAATTCCTTTAATTTAATTCTCATTATTTTTGGGCTTTTGCTTATTTCTATGTCTATTGGGAGGTGGTTGTATATTTTAATGCCCATATATTTAACCCCATTCGCATATAATTTTGTTTTGTGGGCTCTAATTTATAACTGTGTTTTGTTTCTGGTGTCATGTGTGTGGTGGTCTGCATTTCTGTTGTGGGCGTCCAAGTGCTGTACTGTAAAACAAGCTAGTTCCAATATATAGAAGCATGGCAGTGGCAGGATTTTTAGCTGTTGAAATAGTGGTTTACAGTGTTCAGTTCTTTTTTTTCACTTCATTATTCATACTACTTACAGATGGAAACCCAGTTCAAAGCAAAGAAGGGAAGGCAGAAAGGTGGAAGGAGTATATAGAGGATCTATACAAGGGCGATGTAGTTGAGGACAATATTATGGAAATGGAAGAGGATGTAGATGAAGATGAAATGGGAGATATGATACTGCGTGAAGAGTTTGACAGAGCACTGAAAGACCTGAGTCGAAACAAGGCCCCGGGAGTAGACAACATTCCATTAGAACTACTGACGACCTTGGGAGAGCCAGTCCTGACAAAACTCTACCATCTGGCGAGCAAGATGTATGAGACAGGCGAAATACCCTCAGACTTCAAGAAGAATATAATAATTCCAATCCCAAAGAAAGCAGGTGTTTACAGATGTGAAAATCACCGAACTATCAGTTTAATTAGTCACGCCTGCAAAATACTATCACAAATTCTTTACAGATGAATGGAAAAACTAGTAGAAGCCGACCTAGGGGAGGACCAGTTTGGATTCCGTAGAAATACTGGAACACGTGAGGCAATACTGACCCTACGACTTATCTTAGAAGCTAGATTAAGGAAAGGCAAACCTACGTTTCTGGCATTTGTTGACTTAGAGAAAGCTTTTGACAATGTTGACTGGAATACTCTCTTTCAAATTCTGAAGGTGGCAGGGGTAAGATATAGGGAGCGAAAGGCTATTTACAATTTGTATAGAAACCAAATGGTAGTTATAAGAGTTGAGGGGCATGGAAGGGAAGCAGTGGTTGGGAAGGGAGTGTGACAGGGTTGTAGCCTCTCCCCAATGTTATTCAATCTGTATATCGAGCAAGCAGTGAAGGGAACAAAAGAAAAATTCGTAGTAGGTATTAAAATCCATGGAGAAGAAGTAAAAACTTTGAGGTTCGCCGATGACATTGTGATTCTGTCAGAGACGGTGAAGGACTTGGAAGAGCAGTTGAACGGAATGGATAGTGTCTTGAAAGGAGGATATAAGATGAACATCAACAAAAGCAAAACGAGGATAATGGAATGTAGTAGAATTAAGTCGGGTGATGCTGAGGGAATTAGATTAGGAAATGAGGCACTTAAAGTAGTAAAGGAGTTTTGCTATTTGGGGAGCAAAATAACTGATGATCGTCGAAGTAGAGAGGATATAAAATGTAGACTGGCAATGGGAAGGAAAGCGTTTCTGAAGAAGAGAAATTTTTTAACATCGAGTATAGATTTAAGTGTCAGGAAGTCGTTTCTGAAAGTATTTGTATGGAGTGTAGCCATGTATGGAAGTGAAACATGGACGATAAATAGCTTGGACAAGAAGAGAATAGAAGCTTTCGAAATGTGGTGCTACAGAAGAATGCTGAAGATTAGATGGGTAGATCACATAACTAATGAGGAGGTACTGAATAGGATTGAGGAGAAGAGGAGTTTGTGGCACAACTTGACTAGAAGAAGGGATCGGTTGGTAGGACATGTTCTGAGGCATCAAGGGATCACCAATTTAGCATTGGAGGGCAGCGTGGAGGGAAAAAATCGTACAGGGAGACCAAGAGATGAATACACCAAGCAGATTCAGAAGGATGTAGGTTGCAGTAGGTACTGGGAGATGAAGAAGATTGCACAGGATAGAGTACGATGGAGAGCTGCATCAAACCAGTCTCAGGACTGAAGACCACAACAACAACTACTACTACTTGTTTTTGTAACTTGAAAGTTATGAGAGAATCAGAGCTCTTTCCCCAGAAGATTAAGCCATAGCTCAAGACATACTCAAACAGGGCAAGGTACACCAGCTTCAAGGTATCTACACTAGCTATGTCTTTTAATGGTCGTAACAGATAGATGGTTTTTCTAATCTTTTGTGACAATGCCTCAATATGTGGTTTCCAATTTAGTGTGTTACTGATGGTAAGTCCAAGAAATTCGGTGTCCTTCCTGTTCGTAATGTCATCTTTGCCGATAACTATAACTGCATTGAAGAGGGTTAGATTTTGTCTAGTATGGAAATTCATAGTTTTTTTAGTATTTATGAGTAGTCTCTTTGCTTCAAACCACATTTGTAAATGACAAGTAGTTTCATTAACTGCATCTTGCAATGTGTCACCTCTACTGGTTATCAGGATATTTGTGTCGTCCGCATACAGAAAGGAGCTGGCATTTGGTATGTGTTCTGGGAGATCATTTACGAACAATATGAAGAGAATAGGGCCAAGGACAGATCCCTGAGGGACGTCATTTGTTGTATGTAGTATATCTGACCTACAGTGCCTGAATGTCTCTGATTTTCTTATTTCTACATATTGCTTTCTTTGACTAAGGTAGCTATGGCACCAATTGTGGGCTACACCTCTAATCCCATACTTCTGGAGCTTCATAAGCAGCAGCTTGTGGTCCACCATGTCAGTGGTGGACTGCAGTTCTTTCTGAGGAGATAAAGCTTAGTTTGCAAGTTGAGGGATTTAGGGAATGATGGTGTGACAAGGTTTGAGGTTAAGAATTCTGGAAAGTTACCAGGGGGTGGTTTGGGGGCAGTGGGGGTGGATCACAGTTGGATGGAGGTGTGAACTGAGTTAGGCAAGGTTCAATATTGGTCTTTGGTTGAGTCTGATTGGAAGAGTTGGTTGCGAAAAAGTGTTTCCACTGTAGGGACCGGGAAAAGGAGAGAAGGTCTTTAACAAGTCCTGTATGATTGAATTTGGGAGTGGGGCAAAAGCTGAGGCCTTTGGAAAGGACTGACATTTCTGTGGGGCTAAGGCTTCTGGAGGAAAGGTTCATGACTGTTTTGTGGGTCTGTTTAGGTTCTGGATTCTGTGAGGTGATGGGAGGCAGTTGAATCAGAGTTGCACAGACTATGAGATGTAGGGGTTACATAGCCTGTCTATCCAGACTGTTGGGGAATGTCTATGTTTATAATTTAAATCTCAGGCAGTGCAATAAGAATTTGTGATGATTTAAAAGCCACTACAAACTTCACCTACAGTACAGGTGCATATCCGATGCCTTGACTAGGAGAATTACAAACCAAATTAGCCAAGCCAAGTTGCCAGTGTTTCTTAAAAATTCATTTCAGTAATGCATATTTACAATTCCCGCAACCAGTGAAAAAAAATGGTAATCCTAAATATGCAGTTTGGAACAAACACATATGTGAGACAGAAAGCAAAAAGGGACCTTTTGTTGCAGAAGTAAAATTTTCAGTACAGACAAAAATGTTCGATATGCTCTAAAAGAACCATTTTCATTTTTTTGTAAATTATAATAACTTACTTCTTTCTTTACAGACCTGATTTGGTCTGAAAATTGTTTTAAACCAGCAGGGGGCAATAATATCAATAAAAGCAATCAATGTCAGTCTTCTAGAAACAGACTTATTGTTGTTATGTGGAAATAACATAGACCTTACAAGAAGCTCCTTTACAAAATTTTGCAACTTTGTATGCAATGCTTCACAAAATATCATTTACTACATTTGAGAGGCATTTTAAGGAGCTCAGAGTAGTTTTGTACGAAAAAAGAAAATTCTGTAATTACAAAAATGATGAACAAGATATGTGGGCTCTTTTTATAATAGTTAGAAATGGCTACAGATGTTGCCAATTTGCAGTTGGTCATAACATTGACTAAAAATACCAATACTTTGCAAAAAAACATGGAGTTCACTAATTTCTCTCAACTTAGGGCCAATTCAGTCGATTTTAAATTTATGTACACTGCAATGTGCTATAGATCTTAAGTGGGCTAACAACATAACACATAGTGTTAAACATAAACAAACACTACATCATTTAGCAAGGGACATTATATGCACAATTTGTTTCTTAAATATGTCCAATTAAACCATGGTAATAAAGTGAAAGATTAAAATTCATTATCTCAAAACATCTCTTTTCCATCACAGATATTCACCTTGTCATAACTCACCCAAGTTTAGCAACAGAAATCTTTTTGTTTCTTTTTTTCCTTTTCTTGTTTTCCAAATTGTTCAGAATTTAATGCTGAATGCAAAAAATCCATAATTTTTGACAAGAGATCCTTTATCACTTTCCATCTCACTTATAATGACTCATGTGATTTTTGGGGTATCAAGTGTACAGCCGATTTTCAAAGTTATATGAAGTAAGAAAAAGGAAGGAAAATTAGGGTTTAACATTCCATCAAAGATGAAGGCTACGTCCCAACCATATCCTCTGCTGCCTACCTATGAAACTTGACAACAAGTTTGACAGACATGCAGCAAACTTGCTTTTAAACTGACAACAAAATGCGTGATACTAAAGAATAATAACACACTATCACTGTTCACATAGTGGCTACATTTATGGACTGGGAGTCAGTACTTCAACAAGTAAGGTTATCTGTTTGCATAGATAGCTGGAGCTCCTGCAGTAAGGATCAGAGGCAAGCTTTAAAACATACTTCTCACGGCACCACAGATTCAGAGTATTAGATGGTATCCTGTTTCAGTTGCATGGGACAGGGAACACAGGGTGGGGAATGAAATCCTTTTTGCCCTCTCAAAAAATCCATTCCAGCATGTGGTTGGAATGATTCTGGGAAATCATGGAAAACCTAAACCTGGAAGGCCGAATGCGGTGCCACCTCTCTTGGTAAACACCAGACGAGCCCTTCGCCCCCCCCCCCCTCCCCTCTCCAAGGGCAGTAAGCATTGGTCTCATCTGCAATTACTGCCTCCATCCTGCAATTGTGCTACGTCCTAGTTCCTCATTAAATGACAAATGTAGGAATGTACTGTAGCTTCCTACAAATTGTTCCCATAGAGACCATAAAACAGTTAAACCGACGTGCACATAGAGGCACTTATGCTCTTCACATGCAAACAGAATAGGAGGAAATCATAATATGTTGGGCAATGGCAAGTAGCCCTTGCTGTGTAATTCATATAGTTTACACTGTATGGACGTGGATACAAATGTTCTTTATGAATGTTTCATTTCTATCGTCGAAACATTTACAACAGAAGGGAAAAATAGGTTTATGTTATTCAAACATGTAACATTTGCTGAGAACAATGTTATTTGTGCTGTTTTGGACTTTCCCGACATAGTATGCATTGGTATTTGTGTTCTTACTTGTGTACATTTTATAAGAAATACATGTGCATTCATTGAGGACATCAGTACAATAATACTCATTTTCTAAGGTTGAATAATACATAAATAAAGAAAAAGGAAACATCCGGAAACTAAATCGCGTTATACTACAGCAGTTTACGTGATTCAAAGGGGTCCAGTGATTACCTTCAGCGCTAAACTCTCTTTTGAGTTTGCGGGAAACGAAAACTGTAAACAAAATTACGCCGAGTTTCCATGTAGAGTAAATTATACCACCGAAGAAGAAAATTCTCATCTGATGGGCACAGAAGTGTTAAAACTGCAACTATTATGAAAAAGAGTAAACATAAACAAGCACTTGAATAATTTCATTCTTGCAAAGGAATTGACATCTTACATGGGTCGCATGTATAAAAAGATTTAAAAAGCGCAGCAAGTAACAACGTTTTCAAAGTTGCATCTATTTTACGTCAACGACTATCCTTCTTTCGCCTAAAAAACCTTCGTGCGATTTCAAGTTTATTTTACAGAGAACGGGGCAACCAGGATTACTGACCTCGTGAGAAGCCAACAGCTTGCAGCGCAAAAGTTAATATGAACATTTTAAATTCTATCAACACGATCCCTATAACAGATTATAAAGAAAATATTTTTAGGTATACTAGTGAAGATTCTCCCGGGCATTGTTTCCGGTTTCGAATGTGCTTCCGAGTTAACAGTGCGAATGAACTGTTACTTACTACTAGACGTATAGAATAGTAGTTTTGCGTAGCCTATTTAGTGAGGTTTCTGTTTTTTATTCGGTTATACAAATATTTTCCTTGCGAGGGCGATTTTTATACCAGCTGTAAACCAACTTTTATTTATATCAGATTTTAAAAACATTGTTTAAATTGGGAGAAACAGTGTCGGTTAGATTTCACAATGTTTTGAACATTTATATTACCGGTATCATTTGTCACATTTATCACCATGTTTCCCTGTTTGTCAGGAAGTGGGGGGGGGGGGGGGGGGGGGTCCTGTAAGCCCGCTTGACAGGAAGCGAGGCCTTAGTACCTTACAAGTTTATACTAAAGAGGTACCTGCTTATTGCACACCCGTCCTCGTACATATAATACGTGATACTTCTGTTCGGAAACTCTGCTCGAGTAAACGGAAGTCCTCCTCTTGCAAAAGAAAGTTTATTTTTAGTGTAAGTAACTTTACTTCTCGTAAACAATATTTCGTTGAGCACAAAAAATATTTGGTTACCACTCAGTTCGTCCGGGTAGTCCTGCTCGAAAGACTGCATGCCAAACAGAATGTACACAGGTACGAAATTAAATCTGAAGTAGCCTAATATGTAACCAGAAAAAGGAAAATGCTACACGTTCCTTGGATTAAGTAGAAGGCAGAACATTATGGAATTGCATGAAAATACATTTGAAACGGTGGTAGGGTCGTGGTTGACAGTGAAGCATTCTATAACAAAAATACCTTTTTAAACAATCAGAAAGATATGATTTTTCATCGTAAAGATAACAGTGAACAAACCAAGTTGTAACCTATTGCTTGTAATTTAATTTGTAGCCTATGCTACGTATTTTGTGTAACAAGGTTAACAATTTGACGAGTACTACCACCGGGTAGCCACATCCATACTTTATATACAACACTCAATGGCCACTAATAGCCACCTCGCACCATATGTCCGCTGATCTTCTACAGACGAATTGATCTGTCGGCCCGACCAGTGTTACATTCCGCGTGTTTGCCGCTTGCCAGACCCCTGGCGTGACGTCAGTGGGCAGCTACCCTGGCAGCTATTGCGCAGTGTCCTCGATACTTACACCATTGTTGGTAGTGATGCTTTTTCACTCTCTTGAGTGAAGTTTGTGATCTGTAGCGATTCCGGTACGAAATGATATCTTCCGTGATCTTATGAGTTGTTCATGGTATTTTCTGAGTGAAATGAGCAAAAACACGTCGTGTTGTGCTGTTGCTAAGTGGAGACGTAGACAAGATGGCGTCAAGTAAAGAAGCAAGTGATGTGAATTTGACTAAAAGTTATAGTTTTACTGTAAAAAACCGAGTTTGTAATAACTGTAATAGTGAAATTGAGACGCTGAAGGAACAATTACAAAGCCTTCAGCTAGTCGTTGATATTCTGTAGCGAGATATCAGTAATCTTCGAGACGAAAACCGGGAGCTACAAGCAGCAGCTCCAAGTAACATCCGAAGCAAATTATCAGGTATAAACGGGATACAGAAAACTGAAGTAGATCGAAAAATCATGTGCACAACTGGTTACAATGGATCAGTGGCAAATAATAGTCAAAAGTGCGTAAAAAAACCACTCGCACTTCAGAGTGAAAATAACGGCCAAAACCAATCAAATAGACATATTAGCAAACCTACCAGTGTAAACAACAGTGGACGATGTGTAATAATATCTAAGAAGGCAGAACGATTTTGGCAATGACCTCGTTTTGATGGCTATTTGAGATCAGATTCAAGCCTATTTGAAATTATATGCCTAAATGTAAATTAAAAATTTTAACTTTCTGTGGCAATTTCCTCTTAATGTAAGAACTTGCAAATAAAACATGGTTCATTACTACTCAAAATCCTGTAAATGAGCATAACAAGTAAAACATCACTAAAAGTTACACCTTATTTTGTGTGTTACACTTAAAAGATTATTACAATTACTGTATTTTTTTATTTTATTCAATAAAATAGTATGGTTTAAAACTTAATTTCTTTCTCATTATGCCCAAATTCCTACAATTTCACAGCAGATACCCTTGTAAAAGATTCACAGCATTATGAAGCCATTTCCTACACACCTGCAAGTATGTTCACATCAAAACTGGACATCTCCATATTTTTTTGTTTCAAGGATGGACGTCTGTGTTTTCAAAGTTAATTTTAACTGGTTTATCTAATTAAATTGATGTTGAGTACTTTGCAGAATGATTTCTGCAGTATTAAAGTTAATTGTGCACCAAGCAGCGTGGAAATATAACAGTTCCACATTTCATAGTAAAAAATGACATATATATCAGTTCTTTGAAAAGGATAGATGTCCATCTTTGATAATAAGCTACTCATGTTTCTCTAACATCGAATGCAAAAAAAAGTAAAAAAATATCTTTGTGTTTTAGATGATAGCCATGGACATTGAATTTCTGCACTGTTGACAGAAAAATGTAATTTAAAGGTATCAGGCTTTGTCAACCCAAGAGCACCGTTTCGTGAGATAACAGAACAAACAAATTCTGCTCAGATGTCCATAAAGATGATTTTGTAGTAATTTGAGGTGGCTCAAACGATGTTTATCGTAATGAAACGAACAAGTTAATAAAAGAACCGAAGAACTGTTCAAACAAATTAATACACACCACTATTCGTTATGACTTGCCTATCTGGTCGTGTGTTAACCGTGAAATTTGTGCTGCTAACAAACAAATCTCTGAAATATGTTCTGACTTTCAGAATGTAGAAGTTATTGACATACATGGCTTAGGTCGAAGGTTTTTCATAGCTCATAGGAAAATAACTTTTAGCAAAAAAACTATTTACCAGTACCTGTGTCATGAGGACACATACACCAAGATTAAAAATCGCCAGAAAAACACGAATTACGGATTGGTTTAAACAAAAAACTATAATCTTTTTAGCAGAAGCAGATCACTCTCACCAACTTGAAGACATATTATGTACTGAGACCACAGGTGAAACCATCCCACCATCTACAGCCAGCCCAGCAGCAGAAATCAATCCACCACCAACAGCCAGTACGACAGCAACAACCACTCGACTCCCAAATAGAAAAATCGAATAGCCATTGCACTTAAAGGATTTTTTTAGCGCTAGTGAGCCTAAGGCAAATACAAAGCTAAGAAATGTTTTTATTCATGATTGTATTGGTTCCCAAACATTTCCAACAAAAACTGTAAATATGGAAAAAGAATCTAGGAAGAGAAAAATCCTATAAAAAAAGCTATGCTTGAAACCATAGGCAAAAAACAGCACTTGTTTAATGCACTTGAACGTAAATGGCATGGTTACAACCCATCAAAATGAAGGAATGAATGAAACTGATGAACTATAAATTTGCTCTCAGAATGTAAAAATATTAGAATTGTTTGTTTAAACGAGCATTGGCTTACAAAAGATAGTATCATAAGTTTAAATAACTTAAAAAATTTCAATGTAGCCTCTAGTTTTTGTAGAACAAGTAGTACTCATTGACGCTTGTGCACACTTTGTAAATAACTCTGTAGAGCATAAAGTAAAAGACGATTTCAATTTCCTTACTGAAGAAGTAGTACTTGAAAGCTGCTCAATTCAATTAGAAACACAAAATATTATTAGTGTTTCTATATACACAATCCCAGGTCTAGAGATAACAAAATTACTTTTACCAAAATTAAAAAATCTTTTACAGAAAGTCATCAAAGAGAAAAAGTAAAAGGTATTAATAGCAGCTGATTTCAATATAAATTTGTTAAATCAAACAAATGACTCAATAAAGTTTATGACCTTAATCCAAAAATTTGGTTTCAAGGTAAACTTCATAGAAATCAAAAGAGAAAACGAAACTACAGGAAACTGTATTGATAACATTTTGACAAATTATAGATTTGATGATGCAAAGAAGTTACGTGTGGAATTAGGACTCTCGGACCACTCTGCTCTGTTCATTGAAATAGAAAATGCAAATGAACCAAGCACTAAAAATACTTATAGCAAAAGACATTTTACTGCTGAAAATTTAAAACAGTTTTGCTCTAAAGTAGGTGGAGTGGCAAGTTGAAGATGATACTCCAATTTCTGTACAATTTAACAGGATTCTAGAAAGTTTCTTACATGTTTTTAATGAAATATTTGCATTTAGAGTATTCCATACAAAGGTGTCAAATAAGGTAACTTGAATCACCACTGGAATAAAAATATCCAGTTGGAAGAAAAGACAACTGCACAAGGAGTTGAAATATAACAGAGACCCTGCTTTCATAAATTATGTCAAATGATATAAAGGCTTATTTAAAAGGGTAGTGAAAGCTGCAAAAGAAATGGTAAATAATATATACATCTGTGCTCATGAAAACAAATCAAAGGCAGTCTGGTCTGTCGTAAAATCAGAACTGGGGATGAGAACTAACAGCAAAGTTATCTTCACAGTTAAGGTCGGAAATAAAACTATAACAAATCCAGCTGTCATTTCAGAATCTTTTAACAATTTTTTTATAAATGTATAAAAATCAGTTGCAGATGTAGAGGGTTATACCAAAAACGTACAATTAGGTCAAAAGGCGGAAGAATTTCAGCCAAAGATGTAGAGAAGCTCAAAAAGAAAAATTCCGCAGGGTGGGATGGCATACCTACTAAAGAAGTTAAATCAGCTTCCAGGATAATAGCTCACCCCCTTTGGTCAATAATTAATAAATCACTCGAAGAAGGCCACTTTTTAGACGTCCTGAACCATGCAGAGGTAAAACGTTTGTTCAAAAAAGGCTCAATAGAAGATATGGGGAACTACTGCCCAATCTCTATAATCCCAATTCTCTAAAAAATATTTGAAAAGGTGGTAGTAATGAAAATGAAAAAAATTATAAAACAATCAAACATTCTGTCAGATAATCAATACGGCTTTCAGAAAGGCAAAAACACAATAGAGGCCGTAAATGAATTTGTGAAAAAAATTTGTTCTGCCTTAGACAAGTTTAGCAAAGTCGCAGGATTGTTCTGTGACCTCACTTAAGCATTTGATTGTATAAACCATTAATTGCTCCTGTATAAAAGGGAAAAATACGGAATTGGAGGTCGTGTTTTAGACTAGTTCAGGCCATACTTCACAAAGAGAAAACAAAGAGTAGTTACATCATCAAGCAAGGGAAATTTCTTCTCTAAATGGATGATTATTTCACACGGCATTCCACAAGGCTCAATTCTGGGTCCAATTTTATTCTTACATTACATAAATGACTTGCCACTAAACATAAATTCACACTCAGTTTTATTCCCTGATGATACATCTGCCCTCATCGAAATCAATAACTCAGAACAAATTCCTTCAACTGTCACAAATCTACTAGATAGTTTGGAAAACTGGTTCCAGCTAAATGGGTTAAAACTGAATATTGGGAAAACACATTTAGTACAGTTTCAAAGTAAAACCTCTAAGACAAATGAAATTCATATTATCTGCAGAAACCAGGAACTGACTGAATCAGATTGTGTTAAATTTTTAGGAATACATTTGGACCAAATTTATCCTGGTCTTCACAGGAGTTAGTGTCCATGTTTTAGTAGTTACATGCGATACTGGAACGAAAAATTCAAAAGTGTTGAAGCAACTTGGTCTATCCACAACTAAGAACACTGTGGACAATACAAGGAGAATCTGGTCTTTTTTCCCATGTCCTGCATTTGCTAAAATTATTAAGAAATCATTTTGTTGATGACAGAATCACCTAGCCTGACAGTACTGTATTTACAAAGACTGTAATAGATCTTCTGCAGACAAGTGATCTTTCGATCATCTATCACATATCAGAAGCTCACATGAATGTGAGTGGACATGCACGTCAAAATGTTAGAATGGCTCAACAGCTATTATCATGTCACATTTCCCAAGCTGTGAGATGCAACTAGATTTTGTGTTCTTCATTTGCTATATCCAGTTAAATTATTTCTTCCACAATATTATTGAATTATATGAACCTGTGGTGTCTGTTCTTTCAGACATGCAGAATCTGCAGCTGTGATATATTATATGTAAATTGGTGGTGAAGGTAAGGGATTAGTGACATATCCAAAAGAACAGACACCATGAAATATGCCTAGATGGACAATGGATCCACATTCTTTGGTGCAACTGCACACATGTGTCTGACTGATATCTCAGAGTAGTGACCATGGTGGACATGAATAAGGACTGCAGATAGGTTGCACTCGATGGGAGTGTGGATTGGCATTGAGGTATGCCAAGATAGTCCATGCAGTAGTGACAACTACGTGTCCTGAATGGTGCAGTGGTTAAAACACTTGGCTAGTAAGATCCTGGGTTCGAATTCTGGTTTGGTAAACTTTTTCACTCATTGCTGCTGATTCCACATAATGTTGCAATGCAGCCATCATCAGTAATTCCTCCTCTTTCCTTTCCATTCTTCCTATCTCCACCTCAATTTAAATACAATATTCATGAACTTGAGCAATCACAAAATGCTCCATTTTCCTTTCGATTTGTTGGGTTTAGAAATTTAAATTATAATATAGTTAAATTATAATATAGTTGATGAAAATATAGGAGAAAATATTTAAAATTAGGAAATTGACAGAAATGGCATTTAATATATAGAAAAGGAATATAGCTTTAATTTGGTGAAATTGAAAATATAGTTATGTACTAACAGCTTACTCAAATAAAAATTAATTAAGGGTCACTTTCTTGGTTTTCCTGCTAATTTTTTGTGGTTAGCTGAAGGTAAATGTCTTTTGAGATTAATTTTAATTACTTATTTCTCACATTTACACATCATTTTAACACATTTCGTACTTTTCCAATATTCCTCAAGGTAAGTCATGTAGTTGCCCGAGTGATTATCCTTAGATGAAAGATTTGATTGAAAACAATCAAAATCTTTAATTTCTTGACAACTGATAACCTTCTTGTTTTTTATCAGGCTCAGTTTGTTCTTAATTTTTCATGGATAACAATAGTTTAAAGTGTTATACATTCGAAACTACTTTTAAATGTTTCTTGTAATATGGACTGAAACATTATACACATATATCTAATGCACTTTATTATTCACATCATTCCTATTTTTGGCAGTTACAACACATTCTTTACACATATGTAAATACTTATCCTTTGCATATTTGTGTGAATGAAAGTTAACAATTGATTTCTCAATTTCAAAAGTTTTACACATTTTAGTTTTAATTGTTTGTGTTTAAATAGAAAATTTAATGAGATAATAAATAAATTTACATAATAGTAAAACATTCTAGTTTTCCAGTTAATTATTTAGTAGAGTTATTACATCCACAATTAACATGAGATTTAAAATGTACTTTCCTATAAGGATGTAGATTGTTACCAGATTAAGTATTTAGCCACTTTAAATATTGTAGATTTTGAGATTTCTAAAAATGTAGATGCCTACAGCAACGTAAAAGACAATTATGTTCTGTCTATAATATTTCAGATGGGATGTTCAACCTACCTGAAACTGTAACAAGGCTTTCAAACATATTGATGAAGATGATAAAACAATTTTACAAAATGTAAGGCTGTCCAGTTTGAGCAGTCTAGTCTATAATGAAAAAAATGCCACTTTTATGAATGAACCTGTATTATATCAAAAGGGACTGGTGCTCTATTTACCAATGTTTCTGTTTTATATTCTGTAATTTCCATATCAAAAAAAGAAGCTGAAATTTTTAAAATTTATGTACAAAATTTGCATATTTATAAATTGAGTCATCACAGATGTCTCAACAAGCTTAAACACAATAGTCAGCTGGTGTATATGATAATCTACGAAAATAATAATCCACAGTTTTATGCAAATTAAGTTGCTTACATTTGCAGTTTCAACTTCTCACGGTGTAATGAACAGTCCATTAAATTTCGGACATACAGCCACGCAAACAAAATTTCCTCAACTGATATTTCGTCCACAAATCATCCGGCCATCCTCAGAGTGAGTCACAAGACTGACGACAAGATACCAAGCACGGCCTTATATGCTCCACAGCGGCGGTACTGCGCATGCTGGACACAGATGCTGGTCGGCCACCAACCTGACAGCACTGGACCGCTGACTCTGTCGCCCTGCCACGTCCCCACTGCTGGCACTCTGCGTGTTTTAGCGATGTTTCTCTCAACTGTTGAGAGCCCTGCTCACACCCAAACCTGAAGCATGAGCTCATATAGACGCACCAGCCCACCCAGCGCTGACAAGTTGCCTCTCCTTCACAATGACAACATATACTGGAGGCCATAAGTACATCCAGGATGTGTTCCCCAATACATAGTTCCTGGTCTATCCAAGATGCTGCTCAAGGCAGGTGTAAAAATGAATGTGCGCATTGGAAAATACTGAATGGGAAAATGAAGATTTGGACATCTCTGACTACCCTCTCAAGCGTATCTTAGGATCTCTTAATAGTGATATTATTTCCTCCTTGTTGCTCTATAACACATAAATTACAAAAATGAATGATTACTGGAACTAGTAACTACAAAATGATATATGTTCATTCTGCTTATACATTTATTGTAGATTAAAACCCCTTTTATATATTAGAAATGATTATAACTCAATGTCCAATGGACATAAAGAGACACAAACGAATTTCCTAACTTATATTACTGATCAATTGCCCAAATCTGCCCCTTTTTATGTCTATGTGACATAATTTAAATATATAAATATATGTAAATAATGCGAGATGACTGACATCATCTACATACCAAACACTAGAAGACAATACTTTCAAAGATGATGTATAGTGGTGTGCAACCTCAGTGGAAATAATACTTACGTGATCACAGCTGTTTAGCTTTATAACCCCAGTAAGCCAAAGCAACTAGCAATATCACCGTATGTAATGCACCTAGTGCATCGGAGTGATGGTTCTCGTATACATCTGCGACGATGTAAGAACTCCAGCCACAAAAATAAAAACTCTTTCAAACACTAGGATGGTAGAAGGCGGTCCTCTAACTAGTATGATCTATTACTGTCTTCTCCTCTCTGTTTTCTACAGACAACAAACGCGTACTCCCAGCCACAAGGACGGAATTCAGATAACGTATCTAAGAGAGTATAGACAGAGGAAGTGCTCTCAATCACTGAATGTTGCATACTCAACGACGACTCCATACCCGGAGGCGAAGTCCAGAATCGTACAAGTTCGCAATGGTACAGTGCCTAACTCTTGTAACGATAAAATCTTCTGAGAGCAAAAAACAGCAAGTCGATCTGTACCAACAAAAGCTGATACTAAGTGACCATCAAACATGGGTGCTCAAAAAAGGAAGACCTCATTCTCTCCACCACGGGCTTCCCAGCAAAGCTTGGCTCCCCTCCCTCGTAACTGCAGAAAGCGAATATATTCTCGAAACCACGGAATATTCACTCTCTCTACACATTCTTCCGAACGCCAACCAACCGTATTTTAGTCTTCTGTCATCCAGCGCAGAAAGTTTGTGAGGAAACAGCTATCCAAATTAATTAGGAATACATACAATGTTACGCTTCTCAGAGTAAAAATCTTCAGAAATAACCCAGCCTACATGATTTCCGAGGTAACGTTTCCTGGTTCCTCTCTGCTGCGTCCAAGATTTTCAGAGTTTCTGAAATATTATCCGGTTACCCTTCTGGCCCCGCTACAACACTGGCCAGCCACCGCTGTATTGTGCTTCAGTGCTCAGGTGACTCGACCATCCATCTTGACTACTTCCTGTGTTAAGCAGGACCAACACACCTGTGTGGGGTTTTCCACCCAGGGGTCGAGTTACGCCTGCCACTTCATTTTCACTGGCATTCCAACCTCTACTAGTATAGGCAATCATTCATTACACCATTTTGATAATAAAGACACTCTGTCATCTTTCATGCAATAAGCATTAACAACTACTTACAAGGTGTACTTGACAATGTCAGTCTTCTTTAAATATTCATATACACAATGTACAAATGATACCTAAATCCAGTTGTAAATCATGGCAAAGTATGTAGATGAGTGCTTGTAAGGTGGGAAATTACAGCTGCCTTACAATATCTCCACTTAATGAACTATTTTGTACTAGGATGGGGTAATTCGTATAGTATTATCTCATCCAGTACAAAATAATATAACCGTCGATTGTCAGTACAAGCGAACTAATAAGAATATGAGGGCAGAGGAACAATTGAATCATGATATGTTCTACTACAGTCATTCTGCGTTCATGGGCTTACTGCCATAAATTTATTTACTACATGTTTATTTTAATCTTTCTGCTCCTTATGTTTGGAACAATTTTTCGAGACATAACGTTTGGAATATACAATAACACATGTGTTAACCCACGTCATCAAAACGAATTTAACTAATATTACAAAATAAATTTTTATGTTCTTTAAAAAATGGCAGTTCCCGTCTTTCTTTAGAGTTGAGGTTCATGCTCTCTGTCATTCATCCATCTGTAAGACATAGGATGAGGCAAGAAATGTTGAAGTATCCTAATCTTTTCAAGGTGGTCATCCAATAAATTACATGAGCTCCACTTAGCCATTAATATGCAAACCAAGTAGTTGCATCGATTATTCTAGAGGTTATCTATTGGTCATTATACAATTATATAAAATTTTGTGAAAACTCCTGCATAAATTTTACATTGTCACATTTACACTCTTGGCTTGCATTAAAAAATCGTTTCACAGAGTCTAGTGTTTCCCTAACGTGTATTCTGTTTAAACATTTCACAAATCTTATGTTCTAAAGCGTTCTTTGACAGATGGCATTAAAATTTACTGTGACAACTAATTTTTGTAATAAGAGTTCGGATCGACCACCAATTTTAACTAATTTTCTTGCTCACAGTGTATAAAAATTTAATACAGTAAAATGTTAAAACTCATAGCATCATTATCAAAGAAAATGACAAACAATAATTTTACATAAACAAATACACTATCATTTAAAAACGTTGGAACACATAGCATCATTAACATGAAAATGACAAACAATAATTTTACACGAAAAAATACACGAATATTTTCTTAAGACTACCCTGAAAATAAGTGCAAGGTGTTTACAAAAACGATGAATACATCGTAAACTGTTAGTTTTATGGTGTAACTGTCCAGTAATCATCAAATGATATGCTTTTTTATCAAGAGTCACACACTGATTCGGATTTGACAACACACTTTCACCTTCATTTGTGTAGAAAGTGAGGATTGGTTCAACAACTTGTCTGAGATCGGTCATGGTGGCTTTGCAAGTCAGTGTTTGGACCCTTAGCCCATTGTTGATCCTGTCAGGTTTCAAGTCTCTCGCAGAGTTGGTGATGTGGAAGGATCTTGGGAATATACAACAAGGTAAGTGGGTGTATGTTTTGAAACAGCCAAGTTTTTGTCGAATTTGCGCACAGTATGAGGGAGGTATAGTCAGGTAGGATCTTTATAGGCCACCTAAAATTCTTCTGTGTTGGCTAAGAGAAGTGTAATGGTATCTTGTTTGCAGTTCTTCATGTTTCTTCTTTTTACTATGTTTGTGTTCCTACTTTTCTGTTCTTCATGCCGATTCTTACTGTTGATATAAATATCGTATTTTGGATAAGGATATCAGTAATTGTGGACACGTAGGTTATGTGTCTGGTGACATTATACAGGGAACTAGAATTACTGTGTGTGACTCAGATTCCTCAAAAGTTAGTGCCTGGCGGCTGACTGCTACAGATTATGATATTTATCAGTCACTGTCTGACAGAGAACAGCAGAAGGACTAGCAAATAGAGTTCACAGTTCCGTACAGCAATTAGCAGTTGCGCTGTAGGATTAACTGACTGCATCATGTCTGCAATTTGCTTATCTCGTCTCTATCGTGTACACAACAGTGGAGACAAGTCATTAGTGGCCATTTAAACACCCATCTTGATCCGACCCAGAAGATCTGCCGCAGATTGCTGCATACTACCTGCTCAGTCGTCGCCTGCTGCCAGAGGTCTTCAGGTAGCCCCATTTGAATAGCCGTGCTGTGGGTCTCTTCTTCATTTCATGCTTCGGCTTGCTTCCTGTGGACAATCAAAAACTACGTAGCAAGTTTAGTACACAATTACAGATAGCTTCTTTACTCACACTGTCATGTACCTTCTTTCATGTTTTTACGCAGTAATACCTTCTCTGTCGCTGTCCTCACTCTGGAGCTGCTGCTATTACCTTTATCTGTCGTTAACTCTTCCTTTTATGTTACTAATGTTACATTTTATTTTACTAGTGGTATCTACAAATAAAAAGATTTTTGTATATTATATAAAATCACTGCTCATCAACACAACTGTCATTCCCTTATATGTTATCCACAATGTCATGTGCTTTGAACGTATAGCATTTCGTGCATGCTTATATTAATTTTTACGTGTCGATATCCCTTATTACAAGTCCATTTCATGATGATATACCACTCAAACAACATTTTGGTGCATTCATGTGGTATTCCACAGAACTGACCACCATGTACATAATTCTTCTGTCTCTCTGAACAGAAGCCGGCTGGGGTGGCCGAGCGGTTCTAGGTGCTACAGTCTGGATCCGCACGACCACTACGGACGCAGGTTCGAATCCTGCCTCGGGCATGGATATGTGTGATGTCCTCAGGTTAGCTAGGTTTAAGTAGTTCTAAGTCTAGGGGACTGATGACCTCAGAAGTTAAGTCCCATAGTGCTCAGAGCCATTTGAACCATTTCTCTGAACAGACATAAATACAACACTTCCATATTCAAATAACGTCGCTCTCGCTTAGCCACATGGAGCAGGCCACCTAGTGAACTCTCGTTTCTCTGAATGGAGACGACACACCTGCATGTCGCCGCAAATCATTACTAGCAAATCAACTCATTTGTGATCCCATTGCTAAACATGGAAAACAGACACTTATTTCATGAAGTAGCTCTAAAATCTTTTCAAAATACTGACATTCTCTGCTAATACATTTCACATCAATCGGATAACAAACTTACATACAATACATCTCGATAATTTTTTTTTTTTTTTTTTTTTTGCAGTACCACAAGTTTCTCATTTTTACCTTATTCCTTCATGGGCAGATAGCACATGTTAAATTCCAAACACCTTATAACTTATAAGTTGTATACTCAGCTTGCTGTGCACATAGTTATAGCTTAAACAAAAAATACATCCTCATTTTCTCATTCTCGAAATCCTGCCCTTTTATGCACCATAGTACCTCTTTAACTTTCCCACAGTTACGGGAGAGAATCGAGGACCTCCTAGGCCAGTGTGCGTAATCCACATGCGCAAGCGCCACCTTCTTTGAGTGCGGAGGGTGGAGGCCCAGCATCCACTTCCTGAGAAGACAGCGACAAAGGACCACCATAGCATTCCTACAGGAGAGATGTGGTTGCAGAAATAAATGGTTAAAAGTCACTCTTCTTTTACTGCACCTACCGGCGTACACAGATTACAACCACACCTTCTTCCCTGAGGAACCGGCAAGTGGCGAACTGGGAGAGTGCCTTCTGAATCACCATACATCTGCCACGTCTCCCAATAGTCGCCCCTGCAAAAGTGATGTCAGAAGTGTTTCTTGGGGTGAGTTGCTGAACAACTTTCTTGCTTACACAAATATTTGTCTTGGTTGTGATCATGTCTGGATTAGGACGCAGTCATCTGAAAGTAATTTGGTGAAACATAGTGAACAGGCTATCGTGTCTGAGTTTAAGGGGAATTGTTGGGAAGTGTACTTAGCATCAGTGGTGTGTAAAATCTGTACACTGCTGGCCATTAAAATTGCTACACCACGAAGATGACGTGCTACAGACGCGAAATTTAACCGACAGGAAGAAGATGCTGCGATATGCAAATGATTACCTTTTCAGAGCATTCACACAAGGTTGGCACTGGTGGCGACACCTCCAACGTGCTGACATGAGGAAAGTTTCCAACCGATTTCTCATACACAACCAGCAGTTGACCGGCGTTGCCTGGTGAAACGTTGTTGTGATGCCTCGTGTAAGGAGGAGAAATTCTTATCATCACCTTTCCGACTTCGATAAAGGTCGGATTTAGCTTATCGCGATTGCGGTTTATCGTATCGCGACATTGCTGCTCGCGTTGGTCAAGATCCAATGACTGTTAGCAGAATATGGAATCGGTGGGTACAAGAGGTTAATACAGAACGCCGTGTTGGATCCCAACGGCCTCGTATCACTAGCAGTCGAGATAACAGGCATCTTATCCGCATCGCTGTAACGGATCGTGCAGCCAGTTAACGACAGATTCCTGAGTCAACAGATGGGGACGTTTGCAAGACAACAACCATCTGCACGAACAGTTCGACGACGTTTGCAGCAGAATGGACTATCAGCTCGGAGACCACGGCTGCAGTTACCCTTGACACTGCGTCACAGACAGGAGCGCCTGCGATGGTGTACTCAACGACGAACCTGGGTGCACGAATGGCAAAACGTCATTTTTTCGTATGAATCCAGGTTCTATTTACAGCACCATCATGGTTGCATCTGTGTTTGGCGACAAAAAATCGCTGTTGACGCACGTTAGAAGCATGTATTCGTCATCGCCATACTGCCGTATCACCCGGTGTGATGGTATGGGGTGCCATTGGTTACACGTCTCGGTCACCTCTTGTCCGCATTGAGGGCACTTTGAACAGTGGACGTTACATTTCAGATGTGTTACGACCCGTGGCTCTACCCTTCATTCGATCCCTGCGAAACCCTACATTTCAGCAGGATAATGCACGACCGCACGTTGCAGGTCCTGTATGGGCCTTTCTGGATAAAGAAAATGTTCGACTGGTGCCCTGGCCAGCACATTCTCCAGATCTCTCACCAATTGAAAACGTTTGGTCAATGGTGGCCGAGCAACTGGCTCGTCACAATACGCCAGTCACTACTCTTGATGAACTGTGGTATCATGTTGAAGCTGCATGGGCAGCTGTACCTGTACACGCCATCCAAGCTCTGTTTGACTCAATGCCCAGGCCTATCAAGGCAGTTATTACGGCCAGAGGTGGTTGTTCTGGGTACTGATTTCTCAGGATCTATGCACCCAAATTGCGTGAAAATGTAATCACATGTCAGTTCTAGTATAATATATATTGTCCAATGAATACCCGCTTATCATTTACATTTCTTCTTGGTGTAGCAATTTTAATGGCCAATAGTGTAATTTGTCTGGCCATAATGTGCATTGTGATAGATACGTTCCAGTCACGTGTTCCACATGCGGAAATTATGGTCATGCAAAGAAGACTGTAATAAGTGTCGTTGGTTGCCAATGAGACGGAGTAATAAGTAAGTTTTCGTGTGTTTTGTGTGGTCATGAGCTTATTTTTAGAAGGAAATTGCACAAATATGGCGCAAACGCGGGCAGCTTCTACCGCAAATACATTTTCCGCTCTAATGGAGCAGGTTAAGTTATTACAGGAGCAGAATGAGCAGGTGGCTCAAGAATTGCGTAGTTTAATGGTGGACTTGATACCTAGCGTCATCGGAAGATGTCACCATTTTTATACATGTTGTGTTATCCACAGCTACCTTGTGCAACTGGTCTGAGCAGACATCATTGCAGATGGCCAGATTTCGCTTGTTGGGTGAGGCTAAGATGTATGTTATGTACCACAAGGTTTTCGGGTAGGTTACTACGTTTACAGAATTAGCAGATGAGTTAAAGCATTGATACAGTAAACAGAATAGTGCGCAGTTATTTCGTGAATTATTGAGTAATTTGAGGCACATGTCAAATGAGACAGTGGAAGCGTTTTTGGATAGAATACCAAGTTGAACGGGCAAACTTATGAGTTGACAGAAAACTGAATGCGGACACGGTATTATTGAAAGAAGCGGAGGACAGGGCACTACATCTACATCTATACGCCGCGAGCCACCTTACGGTGTGTGGCGGAGGGTACTTATTGTACCACTATCTGATCCCCCCTTCCCTGTTCCGTTCACGAATTGTGCGTGGGAAGAACGACTGCTTGTAAGTCTCCGTATTTGCTCTAATTTCTCGGATCTTTTCGTTGTGATCATTACGCGAGATATATGTGGGCGGTAGTAATATGTTGCCCATCTCTTCCCGGAATGTGCTCTCTCGTAATTTCGATAATAAACCTCTCCGTATTGCGTAACGCCTTTCTTGAAGTGTCCGCCACTGGAGCTTGTTCAGCATCTCCGTAACGCTCTCGCGCTGACTAAATGTCCCCATGACGAATCGCGCTGCTTTTCGCTGGATCATGTCTATCTCTTCTATTAATCCAACCTGGTAAGGGTCCCATACTGATGAGCAATACTCAAGAATCGGACGAACAAGCGTTTTGTAAGCTACTTCTTTCGTCGATGAGTCACATTTTCTTAGAATTCTTCCTATGAATCTCAACCTGGCGCCTGCTTTTCCCACTATTTGTTTTATGTGATCATTCCACTTCAGATCGCTCCGGATAGTAACTCCTAAGTATTTTACGGTCGTTACCGCTTCCAATGATTTACCACCTATGGCATAATAGTACTGGAATGGATTTCTGCCCCTATGTATGCGCATTATATTACATTTATCTACGTTTAGGGAAAGCTGCCAGCTGTCGCACCATGCATTAATCCTCTGCAGGTCCTCCTGGAGTACGTACGAGTCTTCTGATGTTGCTACTTTCTTGTAGACAACCGTGTCATCTGCAAATAGCCTCATGGAGCTACCGATGTTGTCAACTAAATCATTTATGTATATTGTAAACAATAAAGGTCCTATCACGCTTCCCTGCGGTACTCCCGAAATTACCTCTACATCTGCAGATTTTGAACCGTTAAGAATGACATGTTGTGTTCTTTCTTCTAGGAAATCCTGAATCCAATCACAAACCTGGTCCGATATTCCGTAAGCTCGTATTTTTTTCACTAAACGTAAGTGCGGAACCGTATCAAATGCCTTCCTGAAGTCCAGGAATACGGCATCAATCTGCTCGCCAGTGTCTACGGCACTGTGAATTTCTTGGGCAAATAGGGCGAGCTGAGTTTCACATGATCTCTGTTTGCGGAATCCATGTTGGTTATGATGAAGGAGATTTGTATTATCTAAGAACGTCATAATACGAGAACACAAAACATGTTCCATTATTCTACAACAGATTGACGTAAGCGAAATAGGCCTATAATTATTCGCATCTGATTTATGACCCTTCTTGAAAATGGGAACGACCTGCGCTTTCTTCCAGTCGCTAGGTACTTTACGTTCTTCCAGCGATCTACGATAAATTGCTGATAGAAAGGGGGCAAGTTCTTTAGCATAATCACTGTAGAATCTTAAGGGTATCTCGTCTGGTCCGGACGCTTTTCCGCTACTAAGTGATAGCAGTTGTTTTTCAATTCCGATATCGTTTATTTCAATATTTTCCATTTTGGCGTCCGTGCGACGGCTGAAGTCAGGGACCGTGTTACGATTTTCCGCAGTGAAACAGTTTCGGAACACTGAATTCAGTATTTCTGCCTTTCTTCGGTCGTCCTCTGTTTCGGTGCCATCGTGGTCAACGAGTGACTGAATAGGGGATTTAGATCCGCTTACTGATTTTACATATGACCAAAACTTTTTAGGGTTCTTGTTTAGATTGTTTGCCAATGTTTTATGTTCGAATTCGTTGAATGCTTCTCTCATTGCTCTCTTTACGCTCTTTTTCGCTTCGTTCAGCTTTTCCTTATCAGCTATGATTCGACTACTCTTAAACCTATGATGAAGCTTTCTTTGTTTCCGTAGTACCTTTCGTACATGATTGTTATACCACGGTGGATCTTTCCCATCGCTTTGGACCTTAGTCGGTACGAACTTATCTAAGGCGTACTGGACGATGTTTCTGAATTTTTTCCATTTTTGTTCCACATCCTCTTCCTCAGAAATGAACGTTTGATGGTGGTCACTCAGATATTCTGCGATTTGTGCCCTATCACTCTTGTTAGGCAAATATATTTTCCTTCCTTTCTTGGCATTTCTTATTACACTTGTAGTCATTGATGCAACCACTGACTTATGATCACTGATACCCTCTTCTACATTTACGGAGTCGAAAAGTTCCGGTCTATTTGTTGCTATGAGGTCTAAAACGTTAGCTTCACGAGTTGGTTCTCTAACTATCTGCTCGAAGTAATTCTCGGACAAGGCAGTCAGGATAATGTCACAAGAGTCTCTGTCCCTGGCTCCAGTTCTGATTGTGTGACTATCCCATTCTATACCTGGTAGATTGAAGTCTCCCCCTATTACAATAGTATGATCACGAAACTTCTTCACGACGTTCTGCAGGTTCTCTCTGAGGCGCTCAACTACTACGGTTGCTGATGCAGGTGGTCTATAGAAGCATCCGACTATCATATCTGACCCACCTTTGATACTTAACTTAACCCAGATTATTTCACATTCGCATTCGCTAATAACTTCACTGGATATTATTGAATTCTTTACTGCTATAAATACTCCTCCACCATTGGCGTTTATCCTATCCTTGCGGTATATATATTCCATTCTGTGTCTAGGATTTCGTTACTGTTCACTTCCGGTTTTAACCAACTTTCCGTTCCTAATACTACACTCCTGGAAATGGAAAAAAGAACACATTGACACCGGTGTGTCAGACCCACCATACTTGCTCCGGACACTGCGAGAGGGCTGTACAAGCAATGATCACACGCACGGCACAGCGGGCACACCAGGAACCGCGGTGTTGGCCGTCGAATGGCGCTAGCTGCGCAGCATTTGTGCACCGCCGCCGTCAGTGTCAGCCAGTTTGCCGTGGCATACGGAGCTCCATCGCAGTCTTTAACACTGGTAGCATGCCGTGACAGCGTGGACGTGAACCGTATGTGCAGTTGACTGACTTTGAGCGAGGGCGTATAGTGGGCATGCGGGAGGCCGGGTGGACGTACCGCCGAATTGCTCAACACGTGGGGCGTGAGGTCTCCACAGTACATCGATGTTGTCGCCAGTGGTCGGCGGAAGGTGCACGTGCCCGTCGACCTGGGACCGCACCGCAGCGACGCACGGATGCACGCCAAGACCGTAGGATCCTACGCAGTGCCGTAGGGGACCGCACCGCCACTTCCCAGCAAATTAGGAACACTGTTGCTCCTGGGGTATCGGCGAGGACCATTCGCAACCGTCTCCATGAAGCTGGGCTACGGTCCCGCACTCTGTTAGGCCGTCTTCCGCTCACGCCCCAACATCGTGCAGCCCGCCTCCAGTGGTGTCGCGACAGGCGTGAATGGAGGGACGAATGGAGACGTGTCGTCTTCAGCGATGAGATTCGCTTCTGCCTTGGTGCCAATGATGGTCGTATGCGTGTTTGGCGCCGTGCAGGTGAGCGCCACAATCAGGACTGCATACGACCGAGGCACACAGGGCCATCACCCGGCATCATGGTGTGGGGAGCGATCTCCTACACTGGCCGTACACCACTGGTGATCGTCGAGGGGACACTGAATAGTGCACGGTACATCCAAACCGTCATCGAACCCATCGTTCTACCATTCCTAGACCGGCAAGGGAACTTGCTGTTCCAACAGGACAATGCACGTCCGCATGTATCCCGTGCCACCCAACGTGCTCTAGAAGGTGTAAGTCAACTACCCTGGCCAGCAAGATCTCCAGATCTGTCCCCCATTGAGCATGTTTGGGACTGGATGAAGCGTTGTCTCACGCGGTCTGCACGTCCAGCACGAACGCTGGTCCAACTGAGGCGCCAGGTGGAAATGGCATGGCAAGCCGTTCCACAGGACTACATCCAGCATCTCTACGATCGTCTCCATGGGAGAATAGCAGCCTGCATTGCTGCGAAAGGTGGATATACACTGTACTAGTGCCGACATTGTGCATGCTCTGTTGCCTGTGTCTATGTGCCTGTGGTTCTGTCAGTGTGATCATGTGATATATCTGACCCCAGGAATGTGTCAATAAAGTTTCCCCTTCCTGGGACAATGAATTCACGGTGTTCTTATTTCAATTTCCAGGAGTGTATATGCGCACTATTTCCTTCAATAAGAGATACTAATTCAGGAACCTTGCCCTGGATACTCCTGCAGTTTACCAATATTACGTTAACTTTTCCTGTTTTTGGTCTCTGAGGACGGACGTTCTTTATCAACGATGATAATGTCCTCTCTGGTAAGCCGTCAGGTATTTTATCGTTTCGCCCAAGGGGGGGTCCCTCTAACCTAAAAAACCCCCGTGTGCACGCCACACGTACTCTGCTACCCTAGTAGCTGCTTCCGGTGTGTAGTGCACGCCTGACCTGTCTAGGGGGGCCCTACAGTTCTCCACCCAATAACGGAGGTCGATGAATTTGCAACCATTATAGTCGCAGAGTCGTCTGAGCCTCTGGTTTAGACCCTCCACACGGCTCCAAACCAGAGGACCGCGATCGACTCTGGGCACTATGCTGCAGATATTAAGCTCAGCTTGCACTCCGCGTGCGATGCTGGTTGTCTTCACCAAATCAGCCAGCCGCCGGAAGGAACCAAGGATGGCCTCAGAACCCAAGCGGCAGGCGTCATTCGTTCCGACATGTGCTACTATCTGCAGCCGGTCACACCCAGTGCGTTCAATAGCTGCCGGAAGGGCCTCCTCCACATTACGGACGAGACCCCCCGGCAAGCACACCGAGTGCACACTGGCATTCTTCCCCGACCTACCCGCTATTTTCCTGAGGAGCTCCATAACCCGCCTAACGTTGGAGCTCCCTATAACTAATAGGCCCGCCCTCTGTGACTGTCGGGACCTTGCCGGAGAATTGGCCACTGGCCCAACAGGCGAGGCATCCTGTGGTGGCTCGGAAACGATGTCATCACCACTAGGAAGCACCCCGTACCTGTTGGAAAGGGGTAAGGCAGCTGCCACGCGGCCAGATCCCACCTTCGCCTTTCGGCCAGGCACGCGCGAGCCCACCACAGTCCGCCATTCACCCTGGAGTGATGGCTGACGGGTAAGATGCTCACTGCCGGAAGACGCAGCGACATCAGGGGTTCCATGTGATTCCAAGGCCACCGAAGTAGGCATAGGTCTCACCATAGTTGCCCCAACGCCACTACGAGCCGACGCCTGCGCCTCGAGCTCGATGAGCCTAACAGACAAAGCCTCCACCTGCCCCCGAAGAGTGGCCAATTCTCCTTGCGTCCGCTCACAACAACCACAGTCCCTACACATGACTATGTTTACCCTACTCTATACGGTGACAAATTCCCAAGATAATCTGCTGATGAGCTACTCTGATAATCAAGAAACACTCACTGAAATACGAGACGCGAAAACTACGCTAGGTTTTCCCAGAAAAACTATTTAAAAGCTAAGCGCAGCAAATAAGTACAAAAACGCTTTATACAAACAGTACTCGCTGCTGCTGGTGCTCTCGCTCTGGCTGTCACAAGACAACTGCTGATTCAAGTGACTAGTGGCTAACGGCCGCGAAACAAACAAAAGACGGTTTTAGGGCGCTTTCTGTTCTAAACGATCAAGAAAACACTAAGAAATCTAACACGAAAACTACGTAAAGTTTTATCAAGAACTGTTAGTTACTATGCAGAGCAGATAAACACAAATAGAATCCCTTCCTTAGTGGAAGGTCGTAAACAAAATGCAAAATAAACGCTTTATACAAACAGTACTCGCTGCTGCTGGTGCTCTCGCTCTAAGGGGAATTTCGCCAGAATTTTCACACAGGGTAAGGGTGGATAATCCACAGGATGTCGCTGGGGCACTGGTAATAGCTACGCATCTGCAAGAGGTAGATAGCACTACTAGGCCTCGGAATGAGCAGAGACTGTGTACGTAAAATGAAGTATGCCACCGCTGTGGGTGGACGGGTCATGTAAAAACTCAATGTAGTCAACCGTAATGTTTTGTCAGCGGTTTGGGCATAGAGCACGTGAGTGTGGGTCGAGGAAGTGGAACGACTATAAAGGGGAAAAGAAACCGTTAAACGGCAACGGAGTCTTCTGACCATCGGAATGCATTATCAGTAAAGAGAAGTGCATGTAAACCGCACATAGGGACAGATTGTTCATTCGTGGCTCGCGTAAACGGGAAACAGAGTGAATTTTTGGTGGACACAGGGCACATATGTCGGTTCTGAGTCTGGATCTCGTGGATAAGAGCAGACTACGGGAACCACGGTATACATTGCAGGCAGTGGGCGGCAATGTAGTAGATGCAACTGGGACAAAACGGCTCGGGTTTAAGATAGGAAATGTAAGGTTTCATGAGCAATTGCAGGTGTTGCTGATTGTGGGAAAAGGTGTTCCCGCGATGCTGGTGTTAGATTTTCTCGTTAGGCATCGTGCTAGAATCGATCTTTGGCAATGAACGATTGAACTCGGTGGTAAGCAATTTCCTTTGAGGACTAAAGTTGCAAATGTTTCTGTATCACAAGATGTTCCTATCGGAAAGGTAGCGTCACATAAACTGTGTATAAGTGCATTAAAGATTGATTTGCATGACAGAGTACCAGCAGGTACAGGAAAACTAATCTGGATACCAGTTGATATTGGCATTCCGCAAGATGTAGTGTGTTTGGCACAACCACTATCGAGTAATGATGTGTTGGACGAGCAACATTGTTTTGTACATAGGTGTATTCAAAAAGACATTAGAGGTCGAGTTATGGTGCGAATAAGCCCAGATAATTTTGGGAAATATGAAGTTATTTTCTCAAAGGGGTTGCTTGTAGCCACGTCAGAATATGATGATGAGGATATGGAGGATTATGGGTTTCAGAATGAAACAGAACGAACTGTCGATTTGTCTGTGTTGCGAGAGAAGGTGAAGCATTTGAAGGGTAAATGGAAATGCCATGTGGCTAGGGCTTCCCGTCGGCTAGACGGTTCGCCTGGTGAAAGTCTTTCGAGTTGACGCCACTTCGGCGACTTGCGTGTCAATGGGGATGAAATTATGATAAGGAAGAGAAGATGGTTAAATGCAGGAGATAAATTGTTGAAAATTGTGTTTGGCACAGCAGATAGCGATGATATTTTGAGTTTGAATAGCACTATAAATCAGGTGCAGGAGATGGAAAGACAAACAGCTACAGTAGTGGATTGGCAAAAACACAAATTGCTGGTATGGAACAGGGGTTGGTAAATATAACTAAGGTTGTGCGTAGAGTAACAGTTGAGTTGCAGCAGTATGTTAGTGATACCATGATTACCATGAATTTGGGTATCATGCAAAATCATCTGAATACACTGGAGAGTAGGATATATATAGCTAGGTTAATGCGAGAGCTAGCAAACAGCTTGAATGACGCGAGGGTAGAGGCGGAAAGGATTCAGGAAGCTATCCACCATGCTACTCATAGGCAATTAAGCACTACGCTACTAACACCAGAAGCATTTTTACTGGGCTTATGACAAGCAGAAAAAGAATTTCCAGTAGGTCTTCAGTATATTGTTCCAGTAACAAAGAATAACATAGCATTTAATATCATGTTCCCATTGTAAAAGTTTATTCTGACAAAACACGGGTGTTTATCAATGTACAATTTCCAGTAACTAGTTTTAAGTCATGATTTAATTGTTATGCTGTTCATGCATATCCTATTAGATGGAGTCTTAGTGATAAATGGGTTAAATTTTCTGTAACAGAAGTGTTACTGGCAGCGGAACAGCGAGAGAGACAGATGGTTATGGCAGTAAGAGATCTTTATGAATGTATAAGTGAGGCGATTACAATTTGTCCTACAAGGGTGGCATGGACGGACAAGCAGTCATGTGAATTACAATTATTTTTGGGGAACAGAATACATCAGATTGCAAAAAGGTTATTATGAAGCCACAGACGTATTTTCAGCTAGTTGGGAATCATTGGATTTATTCTGTGTGTAAACCGCAAACGATAGTGATGGACTGTTATTAGAACAAAGCTTTTCCGGGAATGACGAAAATAAAATTACATCTTAGTGGATTATTGGTTAATGGAATGAATTGCAACATAGCAGGGGAAGACTTTCATCTGCCAGCAACCACCGCAAGTGCTAGAGTAATCAATAGTGATCAACCAATGTTTTATTGGCCGGAGAATTCAATTAGCGCTTTATCTAGTCAGAATATTTCTTTCGTAAATTATACACTTAACACTACAGTTTTGTACAGTTTAGATGAATTGATTGACGATGGGAATGAACAAGTTGCCATGGGTCAGATGTTAAGATATGTACAGCAGTTTCATCGTAAATGGAAGCAAAGTACAATTACCATTAGTGTAACAGCCACTATTATAACCGCAATACTAGCGATCATGTGTGCAATTTTTCTTGTCCTGAGGCGTAGAATGACGCAAGCAGAATGTAAACCTACACACGAAATTCCTCTGGAATGGTTTACACCAGACAGGATAGACTGTAAGTGAGGTATAAAGGTAAAATTAGTAAAGATTTTATAAATAGTGCCATTGTTCATAGGAGTGAGAATTCTTGTGTAATTCTTAAAAGCCGGCCGCGGTGGCCGTGCGGTTCTAGGCGCTGCAGTCCGGAACCGCGGGACTGCTACGGTCGCAGGTTCGAATCCTGCCTCGGGCATGGATGTGTGTGACGTCCTTAGGTTAGTTAGGTTTAAGTAGTTCTACGTTCTAGGGGACTGATGACCTAAGATGTTAAGTCCCATAGTGCTCAGAGCCATTTGATTCTTAAAATTCGGGTAGAATTTTTCTAAATGCCTATATTAGGCAGCTAGCCGCAGAGTTTCATAATTGCGAGACTTCGTTCACTTTTTGTTCCTTGTGGGAGTGTCAACAAGCGCGACACAAAACGATAGCGTTTCATCATGTTAGCAGGTCAGGCGGAAAGCAGGATATCAACGCTTTGTGCGAACTGGGTAGCTAGCGTCAGCAAGAACTTAGTAAAGCAATACGACGGAGAAGTATCACGTCACTTTCTTACATGAAGTAAGAAATTGCATCACTATAGCAAGAAGGCATACTGAATATTGCTACGGACCAGTCTGTTGGTACAACGAATGTGTTAAACAAATAGGGCGCGATATGAATCGCTGATACATTCGTGTTAGGAAAGCCTATGCGGTCATTACGAGTGACGATAGGTCAAGACCAGCTGATATTTCGCACTATAAATACCCCACCGTTCGAGTTCAGAAGGGGGTTGGTCAGAAGGGTCGATGGTGTATAGGACACGCGTACTCGATTCCCTGGCACGGTATTAACGCAGAGTGTAAGTCTGTTATAGATTTCCTGCTCGTACACAACACCGCCATCAGCCACCCAAGAGATGTCCTTCTCTCCGAAAGCACTAACCACGAGTTCGGAGCTGCTGACAGCCTCCAATGCAGATGGGGAGACCTGGGGATCTTCCATGTCGACTTGAGCCACTGACACTTCAGCAGAGCCATGAGGCCAACCTGCACGGCAGGTCAGGGTCGGCGCACTTCTTGACCACACGACGACCGTCATTGCGGTTCAGAAAGCAGATCTGAGCCACAGTTACAGGAGGAAATCGAGGACCTCCTAGGCCAGCGTGTGTAAGCCACATATGCACACGCCACCTTCTTCGAGTGTGAAGGGTAGATGCACAGCATCCACTTACTGAGTAGCTGCTATGTGCTTGTGGTGCATCTGGACAAGCAGTGGTTGAGGACTGCTGTAGCATCGCTACAGGAGAGATGTATAAGGGGCGTTCAAAAAGAAACGAGCCGGAGTCTGCAATACACAAATCGGTGACAGAAGAGTAATATCGTGGTGTGTGTAACAAGGTGTGGTTCCAGCCAGAGCCTGGAAGTTCACAGCCCTTCGCTAGAGGGCATGTGTGCATGTCACATGACTACACAGAGCTAGCAGCAGCACCAATCAATCGTCCAACGCTGCCAGTCGCATTGCAAACAGTGACATGGAAGCATTAACAGAAGAGCAGATAGGTGTTGTTCGTTTTGTGACAGCAGAAGGAGTAGGAGGAATGGACATTGATCGACGAATGTCACAATTTACAGCAAACATTGGATGTCCCTCAGAAGGGTCAAGGTGTGGCACAAGCGTTTCAGGGAAGGACGAGTGTTCTTAGCCGATGTTGCATGGTCTGGAGAGCTGCACTGCATTACTGATGACATCGTCCAGTTGGTGGATGCACTCATTACCCAGAACCGCCGAGTGGCAGTGAAAGCCATAGCTGCTGTGGTTGGATTGAATGTCAGAAGTGTTCCCACCATCATGAACGACGGCACATGTGCAAAGTGTGTGCCCAATGGGTGCCCCACAGTCTTCAACCACACCAGAAAGCATGTCCAATAGCCCACTGTCTTGCTCATCTGCAGTTCTATGCTCGAGAAGGGAATGCGTTCCTGGCGCAAGTGGTGGCTGGAGATAAGTCATGATGTCATCACTTCGAACCAGAATCAAAACGACCAAGTCCCCAGTGGAAGCATCCAGGGTCATCTCCACCAAAAAAAGCCACAGCCATCCACACGAGTGCAGCAAAGGCTATGCTGGCGTTCTTTTTTGACCAAGATGTCCCCCTTCTGATTCACTTCCTGCAGCACAGGACAACAGTGAATGCCCAGCGTTACTTGCAAACCTTAATCACCCTTCACCATGCGATCAAATCAAAACGACCAGTAATTCAAATGGGAGGTTCTCTGCCACCCACCACACAGTCAGGACCTCTCTCCCTGTGATTGCGCCATTTTTGGTCCCCTTAAAATGGCTCTGAGGGGCAAACGATTCATGCTGGACGACGATGTGCGGCATTGGTTAACATGGCAGCTCTGGAAATTTTATAAGACAGCCATTCACCGCCTTGTGTCACAGTGGAACAAGTGTCTCAACAGCCAGGGTCAATACTTCTAGCATACAGGTACTGGTTTCTATAATTATGCCTCCAGTTCGTTTCCTTTTGAACGCCACTCATATTTGCAGAAATAAATGGTTGAAAGTCACTCTTATTTTACTGCACCCACCGGCGTACACAGTTTAAACCAACTCCTCTTGTGGTGTCACCGCCAGACACCACACTTGCTAGGTGGTAGCTTAAATCGGCCGCGGTCCATTTAGTACATGTCGGACCCGCGTGTCGCCACTGTGTGATCGCAGACCGAGCGCCACCACAAGGCAGGTCTCGAGATACGATATAGCACTCGCCCCAGTAGTACGGACGACATTGCTAGCGACTACACGGACGAAGCATCGCTCATTAGCCGAGCAGATAGTTAGCATGCATCGCTCATTAGCCGAGCAGATAGTTAGCATGCATCGCTCATTAGCCGAGCAGATAGTTAGCATGCATCGCTCATTAGCCGAGCAGACAGTTAGAATAGCCTTCAGCTAAGTCCATGGCTACGACCTAGCAAGGCGCCATTTGTAACATTGCATGTACCTCAAGATAGAGTCTCACTTGTATCACCAAGAACGTTGTAAACCAATGAAGATATAAAAGTTAAGTCTTCTAGTAGCTACATACTTTTCTTTATAACATTAATAAGTATCCTGTTTCAGACCTCTATCAAGCCTACTTAAGATTATGCGTGCCTTTCGGCTACTTCAGTGTGGCGTAGCTGTCTTGTTACGCCACAACACCTCTTCCCTGTGGAACTGGCAAGTGGCGAACTGGAGAGTGCCTCCTGATACCTTCCATCTGCCATGCCTCCCAACAGTCGCCACCTGCAGAATAAAGGTTTTTAGTTGTTGCGCCTTCGTTTGCCTTATCATATTCTCCTGAAGAGGGGCAGCAGCCTTTTCAGTAGTTGCAGGGGCAACAGTCTGGATAATTGACTGTTCTGGCCTTGTAACAGTAACCAAAATGGCCTTGCTGTGCTGGTACTGAAAACAGCTGAAGGCAAGGGGAAACTACTTTAATAGTCATGGGTGACTGGAATTCGAGAGTAGGAAAAGGGAGAGAAGGAAACATAGTAGGTGAATATGGATTGGGCTAAGAATTGAAAGCGGAAGCCACCTGGTAGAATTTTGCGCAGAGCATAACTTAATCATAGCTAACACTAGGTTCAAGAATCATGGAAGAAGGTTGTATACATGGAAGAAGCCTGGAGATACTGACAGGTTTCAGATAGATTGTGTAATGGTAAGACAGATATTTAGGAACTAGGTTTTATATTGTAAGACATTTCCAGGGGCAGATGTGGACTCTGACCACAATCTATTGGTTATGAACTGTAGATTAAAACTGAAGAAACTGCAGAAAGGTGGAAATTTAAGGAGATGGGACCTGGATAAACTAACAGAACCAGAGGTTTTAGAGAGTTTCAGGGAGAGCATTAGGGAACGACTGACAAGAATAGGGGAAAGAAATACAGTAGAAAAAGATGGGTAGCTTTGAGAGATGAAATAGTGACGGCAGCAGAGTATCAAGTAGGCAAAAAGACGAGGGCTAATAGAAATCCTTGGGTAACAGAACAGATATTGAATTTAGTTGATGAAAGGAAAAAATACCAAAATGCAGTAAATGAAGCAGGCAAAAAGCAACAGAAATGTCTCAAAAATGAGATCGACAGGAAGTGCAAAATGGCTAAGCAGGGATGGCTAGAGGACAAATGTAAGGATGTAAAGGCGTATCTCATGAGGGGTAAGATAGATACTGCCTACAGGAAAATTAAAGAGACCTTTGGAGAAAAGAGAACCACTTGCATGAATATCAAGAGCTCTGATGGAAACAAAGTTCTAAGTAAAGAAGGGAAAGCAGAAAGTTGGAAGGAGTATATAGAGGGTCTATACAGGGCAATGTTCTTGAGGACTCTATTATGGAAATGGAGGAGAATGTAGATGAAGATGAAATGGGAGATATGGTACTGCATGAAGCGTTTGTAAGAGCAGAGCACTGAAAGACCTAAGTCGAAACAAGGCCCTGGGAGTAGACAACATTCCATTAGAACTACTGATAGCCTTGGGAGAGCCAGCCCTGCCAAAACTGTAGCATCTGGTGAGTAAGATGTATGAGACAGGCGAAATACCCTCAGACTTCAAGAAGAATATAATAATTCCAATCCATAAGAAAGCAGGGGTTGACAGATGTGAAAATTACCGAACAATCAGTTTAATAAGCCACAGCTGCAAAATACTAACACGAATTCTTTACAAGCGAATGGAAAAACTGGTAGAAGCTGATCTCGGGGAAGATCAATTTGGATTCCGTAGAAATGTTGGAACACAAGAGGCAATACTGACCCTACGACTTATCTTAGAAAATAGATTAAGGAGAGGCAAACCTACGTTTCTAGTATTTGTAGACTTAGAGAAAGCTTTTGACAATGTTGACTGGAATACTCCCTTTCAAATTCTGAAGGTGGCAGGGGTAAAATATAGGGAGCAAAAGGCCATTTACAATTTGTACAGAAGCCAGATGGCAGTTATAAGAGTCGAGGGACATGAAAGAGAAGCAGTGGTTGGGAAGGGAGTGAGACAGTGTTGTAGCCTAACCCCGATGTTATTCAATCTGTATATTGAGCAAGCAGTAAAGGAAACAAAAGAAAAATTCGGAGTAGGTATTAAAATCCACGGAGAAGAAATAAAAACTTTGAGGTTCACTGATGACATTGTAATTCTGTCAGATACAGCAAAGGACCTGGAAGAGCACCTGAACAGAATGGACAGTGTCTTGAAAGGAGGATATTAGATGAACATCAACAAAAGCAAAACGAGGATAATGGAATGAAGTCGAATTAAATCGGGTGATGCTGAGGGTATTAGATTAGGAAATGAGACGCTGAAAGTAGTAAACGAGTTTTGCTATTTGGGGAGCAAAATAACTGGTGATGTTCGAAGTAGAAAGGATATAAAATGTAGACTGGCAATGGCAACGAAAGCATTTCTAAAGAAGAGAAATTTGTTAACATGGAGTATAGATTTAAGTGTCAGGAAGTCATTTCTGAAAGTATTTGTATGGAGTGTAGCCATGTATGGAAGTGAAACATGGACGATAAATAATTTAGACAAAAAGAGAATAGGAGCTTCCGAAATGTGGTGCTACAGAAGGATGCTGAAGATTAGATGGGTACATCACATAAATAATGAGGATGTACTGAGTAGAATTGGGGAGAAGATAAATTTGTGGCACAAATTGAGTAGAAGAAGGGATCGATTGGTAGGACATGTTCTGAGGCATCAAGGGATCACCAGTTTAGTATTGGAGGGCAGTGTGGAGGGTAAAACAGTAGAGGGAAACCAAGAGATGAATACACTACACAGATTCAGAAGGATGTAGGTTGCAGTAGATACTGGAAGATGAAGATGCTTGCACAGGGTAGAGTAGCATGGAGAGCTGCATCAAACCAGTCTCTGGACTGAAGACCACAACAACAACAAATTCACCTGGCTTAAAAATTTCACAAAGATTGCAGAATTTACTTTCAATTTTATTTGTGTGTTTATCAAAATATCTAACCATAGCAAACGCCCTTATCTTACATCTGTCAACTGAACAGTACGAACACTGAATTTAGTATGTTTCGATTTTCTGCAAGTTTGTGCTTATGGCTCTCTCCTATCAGTTTCTTTACGATCTGAAAACATTTACTGTGAATCAAATATATTGTATTGGCGATTTTACAACCAGGAAAGGAAATTGTAAGTATACCCTGCAGGTGATCTACAACACTGAAAGGAATATTGTGTTTGGCCACGAATCCTACCAATTTCATTGCAGTAGTGTGAGCTTGATTATTTAAATATGCATCAGTTTCAGCTGATTTCACAAATGTACTCAAAATTGTCTGGGGCTTAGATGACACTGCATTCACTTTCTTGACACGATTATCACTTTTAGAATGTTTTTCAACATATCCCAACTCAGACGCAAAATTTATGTAATAGATTCTACATCCTGCCGTATCAGAGTTCGGTTCATCGGTGCATAGCCAACCTTTAATATCAGGATTAGTTTCCCAGACTTTTCCGTGTTTTTGTTTTCGCCTCTTGCATTTAAACACCCCAGTTGTAGATTTCTTGGGAGCACTAGAACACTACCAATGTCTTCTGTTTTCATTGACACAATGTTGCGCTACGTAACACCCTATAAATCGCTCATTGTCCTCACCTGAGCAAACAAGTTAACTGTAATAATCAAAATATCCACGGGTATGCTGCCGGTCTGTAGTGTCCAACGGGCACAATATTTCGGCGATCATACATGTCGCCATCATCAGGTGAACTGACGGACTGAGCTCCTGTGAACGTGCCGGCACGGAGATCCGTACGGTATGGCTGCTCAGAGGGAACTGGGTTCGGTCGCGGCGGCGGCCGATTTAAATACCCTCCGCCCGCGGCGCGCACCCTCCGCCGTCCACGCCCTGCGCCACGGTCGCGCGGTGGAACAGATTGCGACGGCGTCTGAGATGACGCCGGTGTGATGGCTCTGTCCGCCGTGGTCGTCACAACTATACATTTGCTCGATTTACTCTTGATTAACCCGATCGCTGGTTCCCAAGCCTTGCTAAGATTATAGCCACAGTCACGGTTTATGAGGTCGTCATTGGTGCGAATTTCGATGGCCTCTCTAACAACGCTGTCCCAGTATCTCGACGTCTGTACCAGAATCCTCGTGCGGTCATACTCCATGGCGTGATTTTCCGACAAACAATGTTCAGCAACCGCCGACTTGCTCGGATACATCAGTCGAGTGTGCCTCTGGTGTTCACAGCATCGATCCTCGACGGTACGCATCGTCTGACCAATATACGACTTGCCACATTGACACGGAATCTGGTACACGCCGGCCTTCCTCAAACTGAGGTCATCTTTGGCGCTCCCCACCAGTGCACGAGTTTTATTTGGAGGACAAAACACAGTTCCGACCCGGTGTTTCTTCAGAATGCGGGCGATTTTCCCCGAGAGTGCGCCTGTGTGTGGAATAAATGCAGTGCCTACCTCCTCCCTCGTGACTTCATCCATCTCAACAGGTTGTGCTGCAGTGGTTGGGCGGAGAGCACGTTTAATCTGCCACTCTGAGTACCCATTTTTTCGAAATACAGTTCTCAGATGTTCCAATTCCTGGGGTAGACTCTCTGCGTCAGAGATAGTGCGCGCCCTATGTACTAGAGTTTTAAGTACCCCATTCCTCTGTGAAGGGTGGTGGCAGCTGTCTGCGTGCAAATACAGATCAGTGTGCGTAGCCTTCCGATACACCCCATGACCTAGGGTGCCGTCAGCCCTTCTCTTGACCAAGACGCCAAGGAAAGGTAATTTACCCTCCGTTTCAGTCTCCATAGTGAATTTGATGTTGGGGTGTATGGAGTTTAGATGTGTAAGGAAGTCAAGGAGTTTATCCATACCATGTGGCCAGATGACGAACGTGTCGTCCACGTAACGGAAAAAGCAAGTAGGTTTCCATATGGATGACGACAGGGCTTCCTCCTCGAAGTTCTCCATGTACAAATTCGCTACCACCGGTGAGAGTGGGCTACCCATGGCGACTCCCTCCGTTTGTTCGTAGTATTCTCCATTAAAAAGAAAATACGTGGAAGTCAAGACATGCCTAAAAAGTTCAGTGGTCTTCTCGTCAAACTTCTGACTAATTAATTCTAGTGACTCTCGCCGGCACGTTCACAGGAGCTCAGTCCGTCAGTTCACCTGATGATGGCGACATGTATGATCGCCGAAATATTGTGCCCGTTGGACACTATAGACCGGCAGCATACCCGTGGATATTTTGATTATCAAATACGCCGGGAGAAACTCAAGAATCACAAGTTAACTGTAATCATTTTGCCTTATGTATGAGCACTGTGCAAGATGCAAAGCAGTCAGTATGGTGAATTCCTCAGGGTATTCATCCCAGGGAATAATCTAAGTTTACTTATGCAGCTGCTGTGTGATGAAACTGGGGAATCCCACAGCTGGACAGACATGTAGGCTACTCAAAAACGTGTTTGTGAAATAAATTGTCAAAAATTAAAATAATAAAAAAGGTGAAATGTTAAAAATAACGCGCGTTTCGAAAAATCATACAAGAGACGTGTGATCGGAAAGGTGAATCGTATGTTCGTGCACCGTCTTAAATTATCGTACATGTACGATGCAGATTCTACGTTTGTCAGCGCTGCCTCACTGTCGCGATCAGTGAGTGGTCCGGGTTGTTTCCTCAGTTCCCCGCTACTCCCTTCGGAAAATCTACCAACTTGCAATTAACACACTATACAATCTGAAGCAAAAGCTGTGTTTCTTTCTTTTGCTTGCAAGTAAATGCTCTGACTTTCATCTTTATCTTCCAAGTTTGTGCTTCTGTTTTACCATACGGTTTTGTATCACATCATATTACCACACAATTTCAACGATACTAGCCTACATATGTAGAACGCTTATCATCTTATGGATCCTTGTTGCTGGGTTTAGGGCTCATCTTGTACATTTCAGAGTCTAATAAATTAGAAATAACTTTATTTTTTCAGTACCGAATGTACTTTGTTTTAAATCTAAATCACCTCCAAATACAACGGTGCTTCTGGGACTGGACTGACAGTATTGTAGTTAATTTTGAATTTCACATGCAGTATATATTATCTTTATGGAGTCCCTGTTACACCAGCAGAAGCATGTACATAAGATGTACAGTTTGATACATCGTAAAGTAGAAATAATTTTTTACACACTTTGTTGTTCACCAGGTGCAAATAAAAATGAAATTCTTCCTTTACTCGACTTCACATTCTTGTTATTGTCTGCACACCTCCCCCACCACTACACTGTTGCTTCTCAAAGATAAGATGTGTGTGGGAGAGCTTTGGTTATGGCGCGACGTTGAGTGTGTTACAAAATTAGAATGTACATTTTTGCTTTTGTATTTTTGGGATGTGTAGAATGCATTTTATCGATTCAATAAAATATCCATACGATAAGGAGTATTGTGTAATGTGGACTGGCGGTACTGTAAGAACCACTAACTGTAGTGTGTGTGATTTGTTTTAACCTGTGTAGGTCCATCATTTCAGTCTTAAAAGTTTTTGTCAGGAACCATAAGTTTTCGTGTGAGATCTCAACACGTTATGCTGTGTGATTATCTGCCTTGTTGTGTTATTGATGGGGATTTTGTGCATGGATTGACCGTCTGAGCATCAACTGAAAATCATGTGAACTTTGTAAGTATGAATCAAGCATGGCAGATGCTTTGTGAGCACGTATTTTGATTAAATTCAGTAGTTGCATTGTATAATTCGTTTAAATGTTAACAGTTTACGTTTTAACACCATCAGTAGATTGTTTACACGGGGCTCAAATGGAATCCTTACTGTTGATTGTATTGCTAAGTAGGTTTAAGTCATTTCAAACGTCGGCAGGGTGAACATCAACTCGTAACACTCGAAGCAAATGTAATGTCTGTTAGATTTTACAGCTTTAGTAAGATATTTTTGGATAGCAAACTGTCACCCACTGCCTGTTCACAAATATACACAGCTTTACATTATACTGGTATTGATGTATGTAACATATTGATTTATTAAGTGTAATCACACCCCAGTTTGAAAAGATTTCGAATCTGCAACAAATTTCTTTCTCCTAAAGAATGTTTTTCATATGGAAGGGATTGACGAATTTGGCATGTTTGCAACCTTCAAGTATTCTGTCATCATCAAAATACTCGTCGAAGACTTCTCATTATCAAATAGACCTTTCCTGAATTTACTTTGCAGTAGGCCTGTTAGTTTTTACGATGAAAATTGCGTTAAAAATAAAAAATCGTGTTTTATGATATGGCGTGAACTAAACATTTGGCTATGCAACAGTTCAGTCTGTTACCAATGCCTTTATTTGACAGTCATATCCACTTCAACGTTTTTGCATCAAACACCAATCCGAATGTTGATTTCGGGACGTATTTTCATTTTTTAAACATAATCTTGCAATAGTCTACTTCATATATGAATTTAACGTGCCTCATGTTAAACAAAAAGAATTCCATAACTTGAAGTATCAAAAGTTGAATTCTTCTGAGTGGGCCTAAGTAATTTTTTTCAATCCATAGGCTACAGCTGTTCAAAAGCCATTTTATTTACTATCCAGTAACGTATTGTCGTTTAAGACTTTACTCATATCTTGAATATTTTACTAAATAGAATGTATGATGAAATTATACGGGCTAGCCTACTTTTTAAATGAGAATTCACTTTGACATCACTGTACCTAAATTATTTCTGGAAATACTGAAACTGCCAATACCGCCATTATGCTGCGACCCTTGGCATCATTAAATTGGTGGACATAAACCATTCACTGAAATGTTATATGCGTAACAAGAATTAGTTATTCTCATGGCATCACATCTCTTGACATTGGCAGTTCGCAATAAATGTGTCACCTCTGAAGCTAATTTAGGCATCAGTCTACAACACAGATTAAATGTATCACCACAATTCAGATTTTGTGTTCAAATTCATTGATTTTGTGAACAGACAGCCACGCTCCACCTTAACTTAGACCTCGGTATGCTATGAATAGTCTGTCACTATCCCAAAACATAATAGAAAGTATTGGATCCCCCTAAAATCTTCCTTGTGGCGGCAGACTAATCTGCATTACAACCCATGAACTATGTTAGATTGGAAGATGAAAACCTAGCCTAGTTGTGAATTAGCAAAGCCAAACAATGTGAAAGCTAAAAGTCTTGTTGTGGTAACAAATTGATTGTTAGTGAAACCTAATGTTTATGCTTTTGCCAGGTTGAAAAATGCAAGGGGGGTGAAATATGTGGCATTTCCAAAATTGTCATTGGTGTTTTCTATTTCTGTTGTGCACATATGGATCACATGCCACACCACTCTCTCATCATTGGTCAGAGCCAATGTCCGGCATTAATAGGCTGAATGCGCCACAGTTTTGCTCGTGTTATCCATCAACATCTGGTGTTGCCTGCACATCGTTTTTTACATTCATAATTTATCCAATAAGTTTATTTCCATATTATGTTTTATGTTGATGATTGATAATTTATAACTTACAGAAGATATTGTTATATGCGACCGCCAGCTTCATCCTGACCCACAATTTCTTCACTTTTGAAGACCAGACATACCAACAATTAAAGGGAACAGCCATGGGTACCAGGATGGCCCCTTCGTAAGCCAACCTATTCATGGGTTGCTTAGAGGAAGCCTTCTTGGTTACCCAGGCCTGACAACCCAAAGTTTGGTACAGATTTATTGATGACATCTTCATGATCTGGACTCACAGTGAAGAAGAACTCCAGAATTTCCTCTCCAACCTCAACTCCTTTGGTTCCATCAGATTCACCTGGTCCTACTCCAAATCCCATGCCACTTTCCTTGATGTTGACCTCCACCTGTCCAATGGCCAGCTTCACACGTCCGTCCACATCAAACCCACCAACAAGCACCAGTACCTCCATTATGACAGCTGCCACCCATTCCACATCAAACGGTCCCTTCCTTACAGCCTAGGTCTTTGTGGCAAATGAATCTGCTCCAGTCCGGAATCCCTGAACCATTACACCAACAACCTGACAACAGCTTTCGCATCCCGCAACTACCCTCCCGACCTGGTATAGAAGCAAATAACCAGAGCCACTTCCTCATCCTCTCAAACCCAGAACCTCCCACGGAAGAACCCCAAAAGTGCCCCACTTGTGACAGGATACTTTCCGGGACTGGATCAGACTCTGAATGTGGCTCTCCAGCAGGGATACGACTTCCTCAAATCCTGCCCTGAATTGAGAGCCATCCTTCATGAAATCCTCCCCACTCCACCAAGAGTGTCTTTCCGCCGTCCACCTAACCTTCGTAACCTCTTAATTCATCCCTATGAAATCCCCAAACCAGCTTCCCTACCCTCTGGCTCCTACCCTTGTAACCGCCCCCGGTGTAAAACCTGTCCCATGCACCCTCCCACCACGACCTACTCCAGTCCTGTAACCCGGAAAGTGTACACGATCAAAGGCAGAGCAACGTGTGAAAGCACCCACGTGATCTACCAACTGACCTGCCAACACTGTGACGCATTCTATGTGGGAATGACCAGCAACAAACTGTCTATTCGCATGAATGGACACAGGCAGACAGTGTTTGTTGGTAATGAGGATCACCCTGTGGCTAAACATGCCTTAGTGCACGGCCAGCACATCTTGGCACAGTGTTACACCGTCCGGGTTATCTGGATACTTCCCACTAACACCAACCTGTCCGAACTCCGGAGATGGGAACTTGCTCTTCAATATATCCTCTCTTCCCGTTATCCACCAGGCCTCAATCTCTGCTAATTTCAAGTTGCCGCCACTCATACCTCACCTGTCATTCAACAACATCTTTGCCTCTGCACTTCCGCCTCGACTGACATCTCTGCCCAAACTCTTTGCCTCTGCATATGTCTGCTTGTGTCTGTATATGTGTGGATGGATATGTGTGTGTGTGTGTGTGTGTGTGTGTGTGTGCGAGTGTATACCCGTCCTTTTTTCCCCCTAAGGTAAGTCTTTCCGCTCCCAGGATTGGAATGACTCCTTACCCTCTCCCTTAAAACCCAAATCCTTTCGTCTTTCCCTCTCCTTCCCTCTTTCCTGACGAGGCAACTGTTGGTTGCGAAAGCTAGAATTTTGTGTGTATGTATGTGTTTGTATCGGCCTGGCAGCGCTTTCGTGTGGTAAGTCACATCATCTTTGTTTTTAAATATATTTTTCCCACGTGGAATGTTTCCCTCTCTCTCTCTCTCTCTCTCTCTCTCTCTCTCTCTATATATATATATATATATATATATATATATATATATACACACAAAGATGATGTGACTTACCAAACGAAAGCACTGGCACGTCGATAGACACACAAAATACTAGCTTTCGCAACCAACGGTTGCTTCGTCAGGTTGCTTCATCTTTCCTGACGAAGCAACCGTTGGTTGCGAAAGCTAGTATTTTGTGTGTATGTTTGTTTGTTTTTGTGTGTCTATCGACGTGCCAGCGCTTTCGTTTGGTAAGTCACATCATCTTTTTTTTTTTTTCCCCCCCCACCATAAAACTTCCAAATTGCCGTGGCTGTCCCATTGGTATGATTTTATTTTTAGAGGAAGATGTTATTGTCTTCTTTATATGTCCTTTCGTGATTGTTGCCATGTGTATGTAGTGACAACATAGTCACCATATTGGAGATGCTTAGAACGTCCATTTCCGCGTATTGATGACGTCACTGGTCAAAGCAGATGGGTGGAATTGGACGCCTCTGTAATACCCCCCTCCCTAATATCTCTCTCTCACACACACACACACACACACACACACACACACACACACACACACACACACGCAATGATGATGTCCCTTTAATGGCTGTTATGTGTATTTTGATGTTTGTTTTTATAAATAGAGACGCAACAGTCTGTTTTGACAGGCTCTCTTTAGAGCTTTGTTGACGAAATTAGATGAAAATCTCTAAGCTAAAATTGTAGTGAAGTAAAACTTCTTGACACTTCCTTCATCAGTTACACATGCAGATGGATAACTCTGTAAACAATAGGGTCTATTACAATGTAAAACATGCATTTTAATTGTAATGGGAGTGTGGGCCTTTTGTTTCACTCGGAAGTGTGTACAGCATTGATCCACTTCCTTAAGAAATTTGTCATCAATAACCACTTACAATCTGAAAACAACAATTACGTCAATGCAGTTCTTTGCATGGGCAAAGCCTATATACATATTATACCTGTAACAGACAAACTATGCTACTGCATATTCACTTTTGATTTTATAATTGGAGCACTGTACTTGGGAGCAGGAAAATTGGTGAACGAAAGTAGAAGTGAAAGTTGTATGTCCCTTAGCTTTTTTCTTTCTTCCTCCTCAGTACGGATATCGGTTACGTGCCTGGTCAGCAGAAATTGGAAACACTTGGGCAAATAGTATGCAGGGTATTTCAGAAGGAATAGTATGTATTATAGGAGATGGGTGTAAAGATTAATTAGAATAAAACATTTTTAGTTGTTACAGTGATAAGTTTTCGCTCTAGGGACTTATTTATTGATTGTCATTTCTGTTTTGAAGTTCAAGACATGGAGCATTGCTTGAGTTTACACAACTGAGTTTTTCAACTGTGATTGTGATTTGTTGACCAAGTCTACTACATTATTTAAAAGTGCCGCATGTATTTACATATGTTGAGTGTGCTGGTATTATATTTGTGTGCGAATTTTGTAATGGAAGTACTGCGGCTGCCAGTATAGAATACTGTAAACTACTTCCTAAAACCAGATTCAAGTGTGTTTTTTCAGGTTTTCACTAAACTGCCTAAGACTGGTACAGTGCCCAGTTGTCAAATTTTAGCAGAATGTTCCATGTGCAGAACAGATGAAGTAGGAGACATCAAACAGAGTGAGTCAAGAAGGACTTTACAAATTTGGAATGACGTAGAAATGTATTGAGATAAATTACAGAATTGGTAGATGTCATTTTGTAGCAAACAGCACAAAGTTTGATTCACATAGTGCATCAGTACCTCGTTCCGCCATGAGGAATGCCAGCACAGTGCACAGATAGAATGGTTAATTTCACTGATGGAGAGTGTGTTTTATGAATGTTTTGTTTTCATTAAACAAGTTCTGAAACAACTGTTTGGCATGAATTTCACAATTTTCCAAATATGCTAAAGAGCCTCAAAGTAGGTGTAAAATTTGCTCTTGGCACAAGAACTTTGTTGAGACGATTGCACAAGTTACGTCCGATTTCCTGCAATGATTGTGGGAAGAAATTGGTTGCTGGTGGAATGCTTGCCACATCACAGGTGTTAGTCATAGTGAACTGAAATGACACTTGTCACTATTATGTGCAACTTGATGTTGTTTTGTACAAAATGAAGCCTCTACTGATTCTGTAAGTTATCTCAATAAATTTCTACATTCATCCAAAGAAGCAAAGTCCTTTTTGACTCACCCTCTGTTATTGGTTGAACATAATCCTTCAGAATTTTTACAGGCACTGTATCAGTTTTCCACACCAAGTATGTTGTGGATGTATACTTGAACAGCCCCTCTAGCCTTATCATCTGCAGTGCATCTTACACTTTTGAGAAAGAGATGAAGGTAGACACTTGAAACTTTTTGACAGCCTAATTCCAAATCGCCAAGTAATCCTATCAGTATTGTTTACTGATGGAAGCAATTCGTGACAGTATCAGTAACACTTGTAACTCGTATCAGTGGTCTGACCAAAACCCTAATGCCTTTATGGTATGACAGTATAGATAGTCATATCCCTGTGAAACTATGCACTCCTAGAAATAGTCAACCAGGGTCCCTGGACCTTACCCCTTTAGGTTTTTGACTGTAGCGGTGGTTGAAAGGGGAAAAGTAAACATAAGAGACTAATAGATTGTTTGGGTAATTAATAGGGCTGCTCGTGTAAAAGAATTAAAGGATGACATTAGAAGAGCTTCATGTGGTGGTGTCAAGAGAATTCAGGATCGCATTGAAGTCGAAGGTGAAATTTATGAAAATCGAATTATAATATTACGATTTGCCTTCAGTTATTCCTGTGAATGCTTGGGTTACATTCTAACTGTTATTTCTCTGTAACCAATAAAAATAGGATGCATGTTATATATTTATGTACTATTCCTTCTGAAACATCTCTTATTTTAGATCATTTCCAATTTCAAATATGATACAACAGTAATATAGCACTGCTGTGTTGTTGACCCTGAGTGAGCCTTGTAGAATGCAATTTCATAGTGAACTTGGAACAATATTGACACATATGCCTAAACTTATGGATTTCATCCTCCCTCCACCCCCCCCCCCCCCCCGGCCCCCCCCTCCCAAAATCTTGGTAGTGGTGCCAGACTGATCTACATGCTCTAGATGTAAGTTAGGTTGGCAGGTGACAAACTGGTTGTGAATTGGGAAATCAACAAATGTGATGGGAAGAAAATTTGGTTGTGACAACAAATTCACTGGTAGCGAAGCCTAATGTTTACATCCACACCATATTGAAAAATGCAAGGGGCATCCAATAGATAACTTTTACTGATGTTTAATAGTCATTGGTTTTTTATACTTCTACATGTATGATGATCACAATAGGAGTAGATTTGTGACAACAGCATTCATTTGTTCACAGCTGTGATGAAGCCTTCTCATGAGTTGTAACAAAATATGGCTGTGTGATGGGTGGGAGAAATGACATTACCTTCTGCATCTACACATTGACTGCCCCACCATATAGCTTATAGGAAAGAGAGACTGACCAGCGAAGTGCATTGTTTGTTCTTTGGACGAGTAGCTGATTTCTCTGGTTTGAAGTTTATTCTTTGTTCTTTGTGTAGAGTTTTACTTCTGATGTTAATCCAAGTAAAATAAATGTCTCTAAGTGTATGTGGATCTGATTTTTGATCTACATAATTGATGACCCTGAAAACAAGACCAGTGTAAGTTGCAACAACATTTTTTGATTACATCCGTTAAACATGGCAAGGCACAAATAATTTTTTGCAAACCGTCAATGACGAGATCCTGCAGCTGCAAAAAGAGATTGAAGTTTAAGAGCAGTCGACGCTGAGAGATGACAGCAAGACGGACGCGACGATATCACAAACTCAGCAATAACGACAGCGCCGTGAGTGCACACGCGTGCCGAAAATTTTCTGTATACATTTTTGTTCATGCCAACTGCGCCATGTCTACAATTGCAGGGAGCTCCATTTACACGATCACAACCAGACGTATGGTTTGCGATTTTGGAAAGCTTTTTCGCACAACAATGGATCACAGAGGACTGTGAACAATTTACACTGGTAATTAGCAGTTTGCACCAGACAGTGACGATAATAGTTTCCAATGTGTTTCTACACCCACCCCATCAACAAGCATACCTCGCCCTGAAGACTTCGCTACCGCATGAAGCTACCCGAGCAGAGGCTTTCACAAGTGCTTTACCAGGAGAAACGTGGAGACAGAAGTCCCTTTGGAGTTTTGGAGACATTTGTGAGCGATAGCGGACTGTAGCATAATATCTGAGTTGCTGCTACATATCTGGCGACAATAGTTTCCGACTCAATTACAGTTGACATTAATAGCATATGAAGGACAACTATTGAATAAATTCCTGCAAGTAACTGATAGAGCATATGCCTCATTGGAATCAACCACTATGACATGTGTAGCAGCTACTAATATGAGTGACACAACAGAAGGTGACAAACATGCATCACAGTTTTTGGTGGAGCTGATGCTGAATTGTGCCGCTGCATCTTGCCGACAATTCAGGTCTAATCTGTACAATGAATTAGCAAGACTGTGTGGATTCACACAACCAGTTATCACCCAACAAGCAACGGGATGGCGGAAAGGTGGCACAGAACACTGAAGGCGGTCCTCAAGCTGGACGGAGGTACTACCACTAGTACTTCTAGGTTTATGGACTGCGTGATATAGGCGCATCAGTGGTGGAGATGGTTTATGGAGAACCACTGAGAATTCTTGCAGACTATCTCACAGTGGCACCACTACAACCACAAATGGAGCTACCACTGCTGGTACAGTGCATTCGCGACCTTGTAGCAAGAATGAGAGGGCCACCAGCATCCCGCCATGGTGAACATCTGGTTTTCATGCACAAAGCCTCGACGGATTGTGCGCACGTCATATTGCTCACAGACGCCTTACGGGCTACCCTACAACCTCCTTATACTGGGCCCTTTCAAATACTGTGACATAATGCCCATACTATAGACATCTCGCAAAATTGAAAAAGTTGTCGCGTTTTCCATTGAAAGAGTGAAACCAGCATGGACCTTACCATCGCCAATGCATTAAAACACTCTTCCAGTTCAGGATTATCAAGGGTCAGGCGAGCCTACACCCATTCGAACTGAAGAGACAACACCAAGATGCAAGAGGACTATAGAGCAACCAGTCACACCTGTGCTCACATCAACAGGTCATCTGTACAAGAGCTGGACGACAAGTCAAATTCAAGTACTCCTACATTCCAGGTGCTCCGTACTTTAAAGGGGGGGGGGGGGCTGTGTGGGGAAAAGAGATTGACCAGTGAAGTGTGTTGTTTGTTCTTTGGACGAGTAACTGATTTCTCTGATGTGATGTTTATTGTTTGTTTTTCGTTTTTTGTTTAGCGTTTTATTTCCGACGTTAATCGAAGGAAAATAAATGTCTCTAAGCGTATGTGGATTTGATTTCTGACCTACAAGTGCATGGTTTCTTCTAAAAGGCCTTTTTTTAATTCTATTAGTATTTGTGGTTGAAATCTAGTAGCCTCCTTATAAATCTGATATGGAACACAGCTGAGAACACCTGTGGCATTTATTTCTGAATAACTCCCTGTTGCCTTCATTTAATTATCCGCTGCAAGCACATCAGAATTATTTCATGATTAGTATGTCTTCATCATCCTTTCCCAATTAGTCTATATGAGAGAGCTAACAACATTGCAGACTATCCTTCCAGTCAAAACTAGGTGTAATCTAATTGATTTGATACAAAAGGAACCACAGCATTCTGAGTTGTTTTATAATGCAGATTTACTACATAACTATCTGTTGAGTATACACATTATTTATTTCTTTTTATTGAGTAGTTAGTGTTATTCAACCATTATTAATATGACACATAAAGGAAGGTGTGGAGAGAGCATCTTTAGCTCCAACCGAAGCCATATAGAAAATCCCATTTCACTGTCAGACTGTGTCAGGAGGAAAGCAGGAGCAGCATAGAGCAGTTGTAACTTGCAGACAAAGTTTCTTGTGCACAGAAATCATATCCATGCAAATAATTTTCTTTAATTCTATTTTGCGCACTTGTATGATTTTTATTTGTAATGGATTCTTATGCATTATCATACTGGAACACTTTGGTGTGCAGGCACTACGAGCTCATGGTACCCAAGCTGTGGACTGGCCTGTGGCACCAGTCCTCTGTAATCATAATGTGCCTGTTAAGCATAAGCATTATAGGGGGACAGGATGTGATGCAGGACACAGGGATCTTGGCTTAACTGCCCAAGACCTGACGAGAGTACTACTCTCAAGCATGGATCAGGCAAAACAAGTCATTAGGCGTCAATTTCTGGGCACCAGTTGAAGCCTAAAGTTTAGAACAGGTACAACGGCAGTTTGGACACATTTTGTTTAAGGTGTATCTGTTTGGCACAGGCAGTGATATCTCTGCTCCTGACTAATAACAGTTTCCTTCCTTCAACTGTCATTGCTAATCACGTCTTTCAGCATCTCAAGTGATTTTGTGCTGAGTAGTGTTTACATAATGATGACAAATGGTGAAACAAAGAGAGCAAAAATAAGGTCATCAACTTATTGTCATAGATTACAAGTTTCTTTGATTAAAGGCGTCTAAGAACTATTGCCATAGCAATAATGTAGAAAATTAGTGGTGGGTACACATTTGCATGTACAAGGAATGTTATTATTATTATTATTATTATTGATTTTTAACTAGTCTTGCAGATATCTTTGTTTTACCGAAACTTATTTTCCTCATGAAATCTTTTGAACATTAACAAGTAAGTTGCTACTCATCAGACATTAATATCTGGTGAGTGTATGCCGCTGAAAACACAAGTAATAATTTGTTGTATCATTTCTGTGCCAGATTCTCAATCTATAAGTGCACTTTTTTATTTTATTTTTTATTTATTTATGTATTTTTTACAGTTATTCACTCAGTCCATTCACCATTATTACTTACAAGTATTGTTTAGTTTTATTACTAGTGGCTTTCATGTACAAAAACTACAGGAATTCTGTTCTGTCTGTTTCAGCTACTGAAGCTGCCATAAAGGACACACATTACACAGATTTATTTGGACAGGATATTCAACATGGAGAGCCTCAGCACTGTTGGTACCTACAACTTGAGTTTCAGAGAAGTGCTACCCCACAGAACAACAGCTGAAAAGTGGAAAGAGATCACAGTAAATGTAGGAAGTTCACAAAGCACTTTGAGGGACATAAAAGTACCAGAGAAGTCGGGGGGCTACTCATATAAAGACGTTAATGGTACATTTACGAGAAATAGATTTATATACTGGCGCATCTGTCATGATGTCCTTGAAATTGCAGAAAATAGTTTGGATTTTAATTTAGCTGGTGACAGTGTGCGTTACAAGTTTCAAAATTCTCCAATACTGGAAGGAATTTCCATTTTTGAGACAAAATCACGTGTTGTTATATTAGTGACAACAGTCTCTAGTGTGCATAAGCTGTCTTTCCCACATCCAAATGAGATGTATAGTGTGGATTATATTACTAAACATCATCCTGATTTATCACTTAAGTCCATTTTCCATGATGCCTCACTGAGTGCAGCAAAAGATCCCAGTACATTTTATGTTATTGATCATACAACAACAAATTCACCATTGCCCCACTGTGCTGCGTCTCTGTTTACAATGAACAAATCATGTTTATTTGCGTTAGCTTATTCAACGGGGACTATCACGCTGGTTGATATGGACAAAAACGGTGAAGTAGATTTAAAAGAAATAAAAGAGACTTCAATTTTTCCTCGATTTTTGAAGGGAATTCTGCGTGGTAAAACTGCCTACGAAATGGCTGTGAGTATGGTACTACACGCATTTGATGTTGACTATGGCCTATTTAGCCTTCATCGAGATGGTGTTCTCCGAATGTGGTCGTGCAACAGCTCGGACTGTCTTGCAGAAATTGATATTGCTTCTAATAAAACAGTTAATGGTGTGCGACCCACAGAAGGTGTGCAGCCTCATATTATGAAGAAGACTTCTGGCATAGATGAAGGTGTCTGTACACTTTGTGTTTACCTTAACTTTTCTCAGTTCTCTGAAGTGCATTTAATAAAGCTGGTAAACCGAGAAGGGACATTTGTCTTTGAAAATGTATTTGTTATTGATGCTCTGCCACATGATTTAATTGATCTTTCCATAGGATCACAGCGCATATGGGCTCTGTGGCGTACAACAGAAGGTAACACACTTGTATCGAGCATCGTACTGAACTACAAAGATCATGGCTGGCAATTTTCTTTATTAGAAAAATTGCCGAGTATTGAAGCGTGTGTATCTGCTGGCATGGATATTGCGGAAGAGTGTCTGAATTACATATTTTATCCGGGAAGATTTCCTCTGTCTGTCATTACAAAAGCTGTGACCATTTTTCGCCGTAGCACAGTTACTGCTTCTTATTCTTTGTCACTGAGGCGGCTGAAACAGATTGTTATATTAGCAATTGAGGCTGAAATTGATAAAGATCCACTGAACAAGGAGCTCAATGACATTGATAAATTGGACTTGGTGTACCAGACGTGGCTACGTTTTTATTCTTGCTGTGTTCAGCTATATGAGGCACATACTCGTCCACTTGGTTTGTTACCTTTACATAGTTCTGGAATAGTGCTAGTCAAGAAACAGGAATATTCCCTATTGAGACCAATGGAAACATTAGAATACATGTTACTGGCAGGATCGGAATTAATAGCCAAACAGACATTTCACCTTCTTCCTCCAGAGCGAAAACAATATGATGTCATGCAGGACTTGATTCTTTTGATGTCAGTATTGATCGCATTAGAAGAGAGGCTACCTGAAGATATGAAAGAGCATTTCATGGAGCAAATGCAGCAACAAAAGAGTCCAGACCAGGTGGCAGAAGCTATGTTACACGAACTCACTGCAGAACGAGCTGTGTATGACAATGACTTCTTAATAAATATTGGAAAGAAATTGAATGGGATAAAAAATTTGTATTCCACACTTGTGTTGCTCATTGATACTCTCACACTGAAACAATGTTCTTTGAGAGGGGAAGCATATGAGAATACGAAGGAGGCATTTAGAGATTTGGGGCCATCTCTCAAATATGTGTACAGCAGCAGTCTGGCAGTGCCTGCAATAGCAATGAGCTTGCACCAATTTGTTACTGTCAGGTATTCAATTTGCAGGAGCCTTCTTTTGCTCCAGCAGTTATTACTGTGTTACCACAAGAAATTGCTGTTCAAAATAGTGGATTCACAATATGCAGATGTCTTGCATAATTCCTTGGTCCCCAGTGTGGTGTTGGCTGCACAGTCATATTTTGTTCTGCTGTGGGCATGTACTACGACTATTATGTTTGGAGGCCCTCCATCGTCAGCTCATGACAGTTATTTTACATCTGAAGCAAGCACCTCTCTGTCCCGTTCCTCTTCATACCAGAGAACTGTCACGGTGCTGGAAGCATATTTGCAGCAGTGGAACAATACAGTGCCAGCAAGAACGTGGTTGGATTACTGGGCAATTGAAGACTTTTCCATGTGGCACAGTTCAATGCTAGCATATACAACGTTATTGTGTCAGCAGTTATGGCCAGTGTGGAATAACTTTGATCTTCCAAACTTCCTGTTATCAGTGGGACAGTGTACACTGGTACAACAGTACATGCGACTTCTGGACAGCTGGTGTGAATCTTATGCAAGTTCTCGGAAATATCTGCATGGACTGGCATTATTACAGCTTGGTCATCATCACAAGGCACTTGATTGCCTCGTGCAGGCATCTGCTGGCATGGAAGATGCTGTCTTCTTGGAGTTGATTGACTGCCAGAATGCAGATCCAGAACGACTACAGGTAAATATTTCTCCCTCCCCCCCCCCACCCCCCACCCCCTCTCGCCTCCCCATGCCCCCTCTTCCTCTGTATCTCTCATCCCTCCCCTTCCCTCTCCCCCGTCTCTCCCACCTTACAAGCAACAATTATTATTAATTATCAGACATGGACAGTGCATCCTTGCCCTTGCAACATTTACTTTTCAGAGTTGTGATTAAGAGTTCTACACTTCTTGTCAGCTACTTGTGTCAACAACTGTAAAATGAACTTGGCTGCAGCTAAGCCACCAACCTCAAAGTGCGTAGCATGTAAGTCTTTAATTGTGGATGACATTGTTTTTTATGTCTGTGCAGCATTAATATAATCATTTTTTCCTTGAATTATGTTGCTCTGTCCATACCATAATTAATATGAAAGTGTTGAGCCTGGATTAATGTGTATTTCAGTACAGTGTTTGGTGAGTCTGTCAGAGACTAATATAATTTCCCCAGCAGAAGAAAATATTGACAAACTAAACACTTACCTTTCACAGGCTGAAGGAAAAAATTGTGCAACGGTTGTGATGATGTGCAGTGGCTAGCAATTGAACTAGGCAGTTGTTAGCTAGTGTTCGTATTGCTGTTGAGTTTATTTCATAAATGTAGAGTAGGCATGTAAATGAAACACAGCCACATATGGGAGTGCAAATGTTAATGTAACAGATACATGCACTTAAGATGGCAAAGTAGTTCAATTTCCGATACTACTCATCAGTGATGCAAATAACTGTAACAGGAAAAAAAAGATGCCAAATCCATAAAACCTTGACTATGGAGCAATTGATGAAAGTTATTTGGTCAGATACCCTTGTTTCGCGTCGTTTACAACTTCTGGCTGAGTTAGTTTATATCCCATGAGTGAAACGTGTTAGTGGTTATGTGATGATTTTCCATGGGCTAATGGTACTCTGTAAAGTTGCTTTACTACCAAGGTTTATGTGACCACTTCGGTCCATCCCGTGGTATATTGTTTGTTCCCCAGTGGTGATGCTGTTTTCCTAGATGGCAGTGTCACTGGTCACACAGGACTGGTTTTGGGAGCACAAGGACAAATTGTTGCATCTCCACTAACTACAGTCACCAGATTTCAATATTATTGAGCCTTTGTGGTCTTCTTTGGAAAGAAGGGTGCGTGGTCACTATCCTCGTCCACTGTTTTGCAGGAAAAATGGTATAAGATTCACTTTAAAAGCATGTAGAACCTGCATTTATCCATTCCAAACTAAATGGAAGCTGTTTTGACTGACAGTTTGCCTATGCCATATTCTTCATGTGTTTTTTTGCTCATCCATATTTTTGTCCAAATCCTGTACACATTATGATCTGTTACACACTGAAGTGCCAAAGAAACTGATAAAGGCATGTATTCAAATACAAAGATATGTAAACGGGCAGAATATGGCACTGCAGTCGGCAACGCCTATATAAGACAACAAGTGTTGGGCACAGTTGTTGGATCGGTTACTGCTGCTACGTTGGTAGGTTATCAAGATTTAAGTGAATTTGAATGTAGTATTATAGTTAAGGCGCATGAGGGGTGGGACACAGCATCTCCAAGGTAGCGATGAAGTGGGGATTTTTCCGTACGACCATTCCAGTAGTGTACGTGAGTATCAGGAATCTGGTAAAACATCAAATCTCTGACACTGCTGTGGCCAGAAAAAGATCCTGCAAGAATGGGACCAATGACAACAAGAAAATTGTTCAATGTGACAGAAGTGCAACCCTTCTGCAAATTGCAGCAGATTTCAATTCAGGGCCATCAACAAGTGTCAGAGTGTGAACCATTCAGCGAAACATCTTCAATATCAGCTTTTGGATCCAAAGGCCCACCTGTGTACCCTTGATGACTGCACAGCACAAAGCTTTGTCTCTCCCCTGGGCCCATCAACACCGACATTGGACTGTTGATGACTGGAAACATGTTGCCTGGTCGGATGAGTCTCGTTTCAAATTGTATCAAGTGGATGTACCTGTACGGGTATGGAGACAACCTCATGAATCCATGGACCACGCATGTGAGCAGGGGACTGTTCTTGCTGGTGGAGGCTCTGTAATGGTGTCGGGCATGTACAGGTGGAGTGATATGGGACCACTGTTACCCCTAGATACGACTCTGACAGGTGACACGTACGTAAGCATCCTGTCTGATCACTTGCATATATTCATGTGCATTGTGGATTCCGACGGATTTGGGCAATTCCAGCAGGACAATGTGACACCCCACACATCCAGAATTGCTACAGAGTGGCTGCAGGAACAATCTCCTGAGTTTAAACACTTCTGCTGGCCACCAAATTCCCCAGACATGAACATTATTGAGCATATCTGGAACGCCTTGCAACATGCTGTTCAGAAGAAATCTCCACCCCCTCATACTCTTACAGATTTATGGACAGCACTGCTTGATTTATGATGTCAATTCCCTCCAGCATTACTTCAAACATTAGTCAAGTCCATGCCACATCGTGTTGTGGCACTTCTGTGTGCTTTTGGGGCCCCTACACGATATTAGCCAGGTATACCGGTTTCTTTGTATCTTCAGTGTAGATAATTTAGAAAGGAGTTGGACAAATTTAGTTAGTGCAGTACAAAAGCTACAAGGAAAGGAAGAGGGTCATTCCATGTGAAATGACAATAATTCTAAGACTTGGAGGCCCCCCCCACTTCAAATTTTTGAAACTTTGTATATTTGCATATTCCTATAAGGAACTTCTGCAAATTCTTTGTAGTCTCAGGCTAAACCTTTTTTTATATTGAATTTTCATTATAGTGATAACTAATTTGGCTTTGTGAGAATGTCCGTGCAAAGTGGTACTTAACATAAAAATTACAAAAAAAGTATAATGTATATCACAATTTTTGGAAAAATTACTAAAATGTTGAAAAACACTTATACTAGATTTTGCCAGCTTGCTGGGAACCTAGTTTTGGTCTTAAAAAATGCCTAAGATTGTAAGCGTTCTAGTAAAATAAAAATATTAATGGGTTTTGTGTGAATGGACACAATTAAATTGAGAATAAAAAAAATTTTACTGTGATGAAAGAAAAAAAGAGTTATTCCAAGTAAGTTCAGCCAGGTTTGATGCCCGCAGCCTCGGATCCAGGGGTCCCAAATTAGCAACTTAAATATCAGTTATTCTAGGCAGACAAATTAATTTTAAGTGTGAAAAATTTATTTGATTTTATTAATTAAGTGATTTTTGAAAGACTACAATATATTGCATTTATCTGTGCAGCTAACTACCAGCTCACTGTGATAGTGTTCTGTGTGTCTGCAGTAGCTTGCTTGAAACCTGAACATAAATGAAAACACTGCAGAAGTCACTGCCATGTATTGTTGAGCAACACTTACATGCAACAATCTGTCCATTTGGTCTCAGTTGCTCTTTACCTTTCTGTGAGATAGGTCATATTTGTTTATGCAGCAGCCATTTATTATTCTATTCGTAATGTAGTTTGTGTTTAACTGAAGTAGTGTTCAGATACTTAACAGTGGAAAATATGAATTCATTTAGTGTTGGAAAGTTACTTAACAATGCTATGTCATTTGACAACCTCCACCTCAGTAAAAGCTCTTTAACATTTTTAAGTTTTCTAAATCATTAAGTGCCTAGAGAATTGATTTCAAACCAGGCAAAAAACTTTGTACAACATGGTGTGAGATTTGTGGACACATTTGGGGACAAAAAACTGAAATCAGTTATGGAAATGAAAATGATGCCAGTGACTCGGAGGCGACATGTCATGAGTCAGTACTAAATAGTGAAAGTATCAAGGATGCAAATAAAACTTTAGATGATTTGGAGTGCTCTCCCTTAAAACTTCATTCCATTCCAAATTACAGCAAGGCGTCATATGACAAACGGAAGCTAGAAAAAGTGAAGCACATCTTGGAAGAAATAGAGTACCAGGCTTTGGATTGCAGTGTTGAAACTTCCGACAATAGGCAAGGTAAAAGGGAGGATGAAATTGTGAAGAAAGCCAAAGATTTTGCTGCCATGATATTGTTAATAAAAGGAGAAGTGGTTGGTGTAAGGAGATATGAAAGAATTCACGTTTTAATTTTAGCTCCTCCCTCTTGCTCAAAAGAAACAAATGTTGGGATTCAGTGTTAGTGGATACGTAGTTCAGTGGGCAGGGCACCTGTAAAGACAAGTGAGTTTTTTTATAAGTTTGTAAGCCAAAAGAGATAAAATGATCACTGATGAATTTGTAAGGTTGTCACTGATTTTTAGCAAAACAATGAATATATTTGAATGGTACCAGCAGCAGAACACAAAGTTTGCATTCAAAAGAATGTTTATATGTAAAAAAGACTTATCCTCTGCAACCTAAGGGAACTAAATTATTGTTTTAAATGGCAGATCCCAAACATTAATATTGGTTTTTGTAAATTTGTTCACCAAGAGCAAAGGGGTGTATCTTAGCTTCTGCTGCAGGCACTCATTCACTGCATGTCTGTGGTAGCCACCAAAATGTAAAACTGCTTTTGCATGTGGAACACATTTTGTAAACATATAAAAAACTTATAAAGCTTCTTATAAGTAACTGAGAGAACTATGACCACAAGCTTAATCACTATGATGATTGTCCCAGTGATGACAAATTGTTAGAATTTTTGAAACAAAAATTATCTTACAAAAATATTGACGATGAAATTGAGTACAGTCAGTGGATTAACACACACCATCGTATTGAATTGCTACAGCAATCTGCAACTGTTAGAGAATACACTGATTTGTTGGCAACAAAGGTACAGGCACTTGAAAACCACACTCACTTATATCTAAGTGTCGGGCAAGGGCCTATAAAAACTTGAAAGGAAATTTAACCCTGAGAAAAGCAATTGTGTTAATGGATTTTGCAGAAAACTGCAGCTTTGTAACTCAGAATGAAATCTAGAGTTACTACTGGATAAGAAGCACTGTACAATCCACTCCATTTCTGTTTATGTGATAAATTAGGAAAGTAAATCGACAATGCCAAAGCACTGCTTTATAAGTGATATGGATCATGATATAGGATTTGTAAATGCTGTTCAGAAAGAAATTGTTAAGTGGTTGGCTGAACACTGCACATGAGTCAAGCAACTGCATTGTTTCACTGATGGACATGCTGCTCAATATAAAAATAGAAAAAGCTTTAAAAAAGTGATTTTTCAATTGACGTGGAACATTCCTTTTTTGCTACTAGCCACAGCAAAATTGTGTGTTATGGGTTGAGAGGAACTGTAAAACGTGTTGAGAAAAGCTAGTCTTCTACTAGAGGATGTGCAAATAACAACTGCACATGCAAGGTTAATATAGGCAAATATATTTTTCCATTTCTTAGAGAAAATCAATGTAGATTTCCTACAGTAGAAACTCAAGAAGAGATTTGACAACCCGGACAATATCTAGTATCAGTATTTTTCACAATTACAAACCGCTTTCATTCATTAAAAGTTAGAAAAGTAACTTGTTCTGAAAAGCCTCCTTTGATTTTCTCATTCAGTGAATGTGCCCCGCAATGGACACATTCCCGTCCTCAACAAAACTCTTTTGTGGCAGCCACATACAATGACAGGTGGTACTTTGCTTACATCAAGAATGTACCTGATGAAGACTGAGATGCTCACCTACTTCTTCTCCACCAACCTGGACTGTCAGTGTTATTCAATTGGCCTGAGAAGGAAGACTTGTTTTGTACCTTTGGAAAACATTTTATGTTCTGTTGGTGTGCCTGAAGCAAGCATGTTCGGAAGAATGTATCACTTTAATGAAAACAATATTAAGGTAACAGAATCTGATTTCTCACAGTGGATTCAAGACAGAAAACTTTTACTTGAGAATTGTAAGTATATTCACTGCTGAACATGTAGTTTTAAATTTAAACATTTTTCTGCATTGAATAATTCTCATTGATATATGCTCATTTGATACCTCTAAATAAATTTAATATTAATAATGAAAATATTTCAATTAAAATTAGAACTTTTGACTCTGTACTTTTATTATTTTAACAAAACATGTACAAAATCTTAGCAGTCTATGTAATGTACTTTAAAAGACCGTCTGAACACTGTTACAAGTATTTTAATATATAAATGAAAATCATCCTATGTCTGTCAAAACCACATACTTTTTTTTCCTTTTTAAAAATCACATAATACTTAGTTTCAATAAAAAAAACTGGCCTGATAACAACTCTTGTCTAAAAGTATTTTCAATATTTAAGAAATCATTGTTTTGGTCATGACAGTTTAAGCTGATTTTCTGTATTACCAGAAGTTGCGTGGACTTATTACCTTTTCCCATAAAGATACATTCTTTTTCTGGTATGTGGAAAAGATGATGGTGATTTGTTGATAAGTTCTGTGTGCCCTACCCTCTCTGCCAAAGTTTCAGACACAGTTTAAGCATTTTGAAAACTTTACTATGTTTTCCTTGAAAAACTGTGTGAAGTATGTGGAAGGAATTTAAACTAGTTATTGTTGTTGCAAACGGAACAAGTAAAAAAATTCATGAAAATATTAGACAAGTAGGTGTCAGGCCCAGATGAACTTACTAGGAATTACCCTTTTTTCATCACAGTAAAAGGTGTTTTGATTTCCGATTTATATGTATGTCCCAGGACTGCCACAAGTTCTGGAAATCAGGGAGTTTCGAATGTGTTGGAGAAATCAGGGAAATGTCAGGAAATTTGAGAAAAACACTAGAAAAATCTCTCATTTGTCTCAGTAGATGAAATGATTTGTTTATTGAGATGTCATGCATCGTCACTGGCAACGTGCAGCAGGCCATGTGCCATTTCCTACTCCCTCATTCTTGTTGCTTCTCTCCTTCTTACCACTACCCTCAGTTTGGAGTCAGTGCTGCCTTGACTTCTTGCTGCTATCCTAGTAGCTGCCGACAAGAAGCAGGGAGGCATGAATGGCCCGAGGTGGCAGTCATGTGTGCGTGAGTTGTGTCTAAGGATTGTATGAAAGCCTATGGCCGAAAAATTAGTTGTGAGAGTGTGATTGTCTTTTCTACATGCCTGTCTGCAGCTCGGCAATCATCTTTATGGTGAGTTGCTACCTATCCTCAATAGTATTGATTCTCAGAGTATTTGCACAAGTTATTTGTTGCATGGATTGATCATTGCTGTCTCATTTTATCAACATGCTGTCTGTGACACGTGAATGGCTGGCCACACAAGTGGATTCCCGCAACAGGCCAAAACTGCAGGCCGTTTATGCAGGTATCTCTAATGAATTGCACGTGACAGTCTGAAGCCCATCGTTTCCCACTAATGTTCAGGCCACGCCCGTTGGATCTAGTTTCACCAATCTGCCCGCAGGCCAGGTCTGTTTGTGTGTGGCTTAATGCAGTGGATTTTCATGGTTTATCTGGACCTAGGACCGGGTGCTCCTCGGCAAGGCAGAGGCTGTAGCCAATGGATTTAATTGTGACTGTCTCACCGTAAGTACATTGTACAGTGTGCCGTTTTATAGACTTTTATTTATTGTAGTACATTTGAGCATTTCGAAAGTAGTTTATATGTGGACAACAAGAAGAAGGAAATTGTGGCTGTTGTTGGCAGTTTGTACACTATATATTCATATATTTCTTGAAACAAAATACTAACACGAATTCTTTGCAGACGAATGGAAAAACTAGTAGAAGCCAACCTCGGGGAAGATCAGTTTGGATTCCGTAGAAACACTGGAACACGTGAGGCAATACTGACCTTACGACTTATCTTAGAAGAAAGATTAAGGAAAGGCAAACCTACGTTTCTAGCATTTGTAGACTTAGAGAAAGCTTTTGACAATGTTGACTGGAATACTCTCTTTCAAATTCTAAAGGTGGTAGGGGTAAAATACAGGGAGCGAAAGGCTATTTACAATTTGTACAGAAACCAGATGGCATTTATAAGAGTCGAGGGGCATGAAAGGGAAGCAGTGGTTGGGAAGGGAGTAAGACAGGGTTGTAGCCTCTCCCCGATGTTGTTCAATCTGTATATTGAGCAAGCAGTAAAGGAAACAAAAGAAAAATTCGGAGTAGGTATTAAAATTCATGGAGAAGAAATAAAAACTTTGAGGTTCGCCGATGACATTGTAATTCTGTCAGAGACAGCAAAGGACTTGGAAGAGCAGTTGAATGGAATGGACAATGTCTTGAAAGGAGGATATAAGTTGAACATCAACAAAAGCAAAACAAGGATAATGGAATGTAGTCTAATTAAGTCGGGTGATGCTGAGGGAATTAGATTAGGAAATGAGGCACTTAAAGTAGTAAAGGAGTTTTGCTATTTGGGGAGCAAAATAACTGATGATGGTCGAAGTAGAGAGGATATAAAATGTAGGCTGGCAATGGCAAGGAAAGCGTTTCTGAAGAAGAGAAATTTGTTAACATCCAGTATTGATTTAAGTGTCAGGAAGTCATTTCTGAAAGTATTTGTATGGAGTGTAGCCATGTATGGAAGTGAAACATGGACGATAAATAGTTTGGACAAGAAGAGAATAGAAGCTTTCGAAATGTGGTGCTACAGAAGAATGCTGAAGATTAGATGGGTAGATCACATAACTAATGAGGAAGTATTGGATAGGATTGGGGAGAAGAGAAGTTTGTGGCGCAACTTGACCAGAAGAAGGGATCGGTTGGTAGGACATGTTCTGAGGCATCAAGGGATCACCAATTTAGTATTGGAGGGCAGCGTGGAGGGTAAAAATCGTAGAGGGAGACCAAGAGATGAATACACTAAGCAGATTCAGAAGGATGTAGGTTGCAGTAGGTACTGGGAGATGAAAAAGCTTGCACAAGATAGAGTAGCATGGAGAGCTGCATCAAACCAGTCTCAGGACTGAAGACCACAACAACAACAACATTTCTTGAAAGAAAAAAAAATCATACAATACCTGTAAAACATATCTAAAAACAAAGATGATGTGACTTACCAAACGAAAGCGCTAGCAGGTCGATAGACACAAACATACACACAAAATTCAAGCTTTCGCAACCAACAGTTGCTTCATCAGGAAAGAGGGAAGGAGAGGGAAAGACGAAAGGATGTGGGTTTTAAGGGAGAGGGTAAGGAGTCATTCCAATCCCGGGAGCGGAAAGACTTAGCTTAGGGGGAAAAAAGGACAGGTATACACTCGCACACACACCCATATCCATCTGCACATACACAGACACAAGCAGACAATACCTGTAAAACAATAGATATGGTGCAGTGGGTAATAACTGACAATAACAAACATTGTAGGATCAACATTTTATTGGCGGACACTTATAGTGTTGGTCTACACAACTCTTCCCTGCCTTATACACTTTTTTCGAGAAGCCTACTTTTTTTCTGAGGTTATTTCTGAAATTAGTGAAGGTATTTTAAATCCGTCTTGCGACTCAAAGGAAATGCATATTCTTCTCACCAGATAGGTTTCATTTTATTTAAATAAAATAATAATAGTAGCCTTACTGAAAAACACATACCATTCAGCTTGATTTCGCCTGTAAAAACAGTTCATTACGAAAGATGTTGATGTTAGTACTTAAGATTTTTGCTCACATGGGGAAATAATACAGAAGTCTTTACATTTTTTTGTCAATTTATGTCTTCACTTACCTTTGAGATCTCAAAATTTGTTAGGGAAAAATGCTTAAATTTGTCAGGGAAAAATGCTTAAATTTGCCTGGAACTCGGGGAAATATCAAGGAATATCACTTGGGGAAACTTGTGACAACCCTGGTGTCCACTCACAGAAAACCCATTAATGTTTTTATGTAATTAGAGAGCCTACAATTATTTAAGACCAAAACTAGATTCCCAGCAGGTTGGAGAAATGTGGTATGAGTGTTCTTCAACATCCTTGGAATTTTTCTAGAAATTTGTAAGTGAACTTCACTAATATTTTTTTGTAACTTTCTTTTTATTAAATTAAGACTTAAATAAAGGTCTTCTTGTTGACTATATGCTTCTCTTAACTTCTGAAGGAAAAAAAAAAAATCCCAAATCAAAAACTTCGTATACACTGGAGTTACGAGTAATTCTGTGGATAAGTAACATTTTCCATGGACTTTCTTGCAGAGCCAAATTATCAGGACATCATTATATAGAAAATTCGGTATTAAAAAAATTTAAGATCGAAAAGAATTTCCGGACGTTGGTATGTTATACAAAGTTACACGTAAATCTGAGGTGAGATGGTGAGTGATTTGACTTGCATAACCCAAGATGCCCGTAAGTATAATGAAGTACTGCTTGAAAAAATTGCACTAATATCCAGTCAAATCTGAATAAGATTTCAAAGTGATGGAAAGGTTGGCAACTTGCTTTAAATGTTCAGGAAATTAAAATTGTGCACTAAAAAAGATAGTACCCTGTGACTACAATATCACTCATTACAATTGGGGTTGGTCAACTGGTACAGATACCTTGGTCTGACAATTTGTAGACATATGAAGTGGAATGATTGCATAGGCTCTGTCGTAGGTAAAGCAGATCGTAGACTTAGGTTTATTGGTAGTCAGTTGACAAACGAGGCTGCATACAAATCCCTTGTGTGACCCCTCTTAAAATATTTCTGAAGTGTGTAACATGTACACAGAAAAGAAACGGCAGCATGAACGACCACGGGTTTGTTTGACAGTTGGAGAGGATCATGGAGATGCTGAAAAAATTGAATTGCAGTTACATAGTCATTCTTCCCATGAGCCATGCATGAGTGAAATGGAAAGAATCCTTAATGGTACAATGGGAAGTACCCTTTACCTTGCACTCCAGTTGTTTGCAGAGTATAGATGTTGAGTTAAAAGATAATTCATAACTACATCGGATAAGAGTATCTGTCATTCATAATCTGAGCTATTCAGGATAGGATTCTTAATAAACTTCTTATAGGTCTTTTTTATAATGCCATAAAAAACTTCAAAAGTATGCAAATATGTGAGTAAGCAGAATACCATTTTGAGTCCCCCCCCCCTCCCCCCCTCAGCTGGTTACTTAAGGAGTCTTTCCAGACAAGTTTGTACTCATTCTTTAATTTAAATTGATATGTGATCAATGTAGCTGAGGCCTCGGATAAGTGATTGTTGAACATTTGTCACCATTTCATTTTTACTCATTGTCACAAAGTTGGTATTCCATCTACATTTTGTTTTTTCACACCAAGTAGTGAAAATTTCAGTTTCAGTCTATTTTAGAAGAGGCAGAATTCAGGATAGGTTTGAAGATAAGAGAGGGAGAGATGAATGAGTAAATTCTTGAAAGAACTGGATTGGAAACTTAGCAAGGATCTTGCCCCATGAGACACATAACATTAACTGAAAATTAACCTAAGTGCAGCATTCAAATGAGGTACCTCAAAACAACATACTCACATTGGAGAGGGGGGAGAGCAGACATCCGTATTTAAATCATACCACTAGCCCCGATTCTTCAAAGAATCGAACTCCCATGTACAAAACAGCTTCAAACATCTTGCTAAAGTATTTGATGTTATGCATGTAAGCAAGAGAAAGTTTGAAAAAGCTTTTGAAACTATGCTTGTAGTTTGTTGGAACCTATGCTCTAATTGTGAAACACTGGATGAATGTAGTGTGGGTGATTTAAGCTCCATTTCAAGCAAATGCTAGTTTATCAGGTATTTCAGTGTATGATGCCATGTCTCCAGAACTGTGTCGTGCAGTGATATAATTGTGCAGGAATTTTCAGTGAGATATGTAGGTACTGTCTGCAAAGTGTGTTGCAGGTAGAGTTAGTTGTAAAGAAGTAATCGATCAAAGCATCACACATGGTTAGAAGTTTTACTCCGTACCATTTTAAGCAGAAGCTAGTGTTTCACGCATCTAAATGTTTATGATGTTCTGAACTGTGGGTCATACAACAATATAATTTTGCAGATATATTCAGTATATGTGAATACTGTCTGGAAACTGTGATGTGAAGAGAGTCGATAGTAAAAAAGTAATAAATTAAAACTTCAAACTTGATTTGGCTGTTTTGCTGCATGAACAGCGAAAATGTAGTAAGTGGTAAACTTTTTTCCTCTCATTATTTTGTGGAGGGTTTCAGTGATAAAAGTTTCTTCAAGATTTAAAATTAAGCATAAACTCTGTAAGCACTCGCATTCTCAATTACTGGAAGAACGAAATCAGTGTAGTTACATGCCGTTAGTTAAACTTCTACGGGAAAAATGCACAGTTTCTAACTTAATTACATGTTTTGGTCTGTTAAACTTTTAACATAAGATTGTACCTCTTAATTAGTAGATTGTGGCAGCAGTTTCAGTTTTTAAATTCAGTCAGTAACTACATGAAATACTGAAAATTAAATTTTTGTTGCCCACGGAAGCCATTAGATAGGCAACCTACAACTGCTGCCAGGTTCTGTGATAGTTGCTAGTTATATAGATAATGCAGGCTTTCATGACCAGCAATTATGAGCTTGGTGATTTTGGTTTTATTAGCAAGGATGCAGATATGGGTTTTCCACATGCGTCAAGGTGCATACACGTGTTTTCGTGTCTTCTTTGTACTCGGCTAAATGGACAGTTCTATTCTTGTACCCAGAGGGTTTTTTTACAATATAAACTATGCCATATTATAACAGTTCACTGGAAGTATCTGTGGGCTGACTTTATAGAATCTTCAGGAGAGGACAAGATCTGCATTTGGTGCTCCACCCTTCATAATAAATAGGGCTACCAGTGCCATTTCCTGCATCAGTCAGTGACCTCATCCATATGCCTCTCTAGCAAGAAACATTGCAATGCTGACTCCCAATGTTTTTACCCCAAGTACACTCTTCTGTGCATTATTTCACTTCATTGTACAGTATGAAAATGGTCAGGTACACATACATTATCGAGTATAAATTACTAGTCATCACGCTGTCTTATCATTATTTACTTTAGTTATCACATCATTATGCAAGATGTGGCATAGAGACGTAACAAAGTTGAATGGAGTGTGGACTCAAACCCAATGCCACACTTAATGTAATGTCCTTTAAAGTGTCTGAAGCAAGTGCTAGGATGTCCCCCCCCCCCCCCAAAAAAAAAAGAATGCCATTTTTCTTTGCTGTCATTGTTCATTCTGTGCTTGAGCTTTGTCTCTCATGACCATGCCATCAGTGAATATTAAAACCTGGTATATGGACCTACCTTTTTAGAATGCAGCAAGTAACACTCAGTAATGTGAGATATAATAAAGTAGTTTATGCCCAAGAATTGCTGGCAGATAGTTCATTCAAGAGTTGAAATGTGTAGTAATGCTGAGAGACAGACATGAGAGTACACTCACTGTCCTACGTTTTGGAACTATATTTCCCTCCTTGGGGATGAGAGAGGTCAAGTCACTGAGACCCCAGGGTGGGGGAAGGCAAAGAAGTTTGCATTCACTCTATCTTCACAGTGGGTGGGGCCCTCTCGTCCTGGAGTTTAAGTGAGACTCATGAAGGTATGTATTTGCCAGCAATTCTGTCTCACAGATTTTTCAGTTCTCTCAAGAAGCTTTAATAATACAAACACGGCACTACTCGAGACACCAGGTCTGCATAAATGCGAAAAGGACTATTCATTTATGCTGCAGTACTGTTGTTGATATATCTGCTGAGTACAAAAATGGTATATTGCTTATACATGAATGTTTATTGTTTTAATTTTTTGTGTGTTGTGGTGTGTTGCCAGAGGTATATCAATAGTATTTTCTTCCGTTTTCACCTCCTGCTGTAAAATATTGTGTGCACTCATGTAATTAGCTGCTTAACAATGATAGTGACTGTCTTTACTTTCATTGTTATTGGGGGCTGCATTTTGAGTTATCTACTAGTGCATATTATTGTTCTTTCAAGGTTTCCTTTCTGTTTCATTTAAATTGAAATTTTATGCTTCATTACATACCTCAAAAATTATTAACTGTATACACTTCCATCAAGTAGTACTTAATTTTATTAAATAGTGTTTAAAGTTTCTAACTGCATCATTAATGTCCAACATTTGATAACAGGATTGTATTTTTCACCCTTGATAACAAGGGTAGATTTATTGAAAACTAGAAGACTCAGACCAGGCTGAAGAGACCAAATCTGATATATTCCCAACCTCTTTTTGTCACATTTCTGTTGTGTTTGTTAGATCCATACTTATTTTGCTTCACTACATTTTTTCCTTTATACAGGTACTTAAAATGTAATACAGACTTTAGTGCCATATACTTTTTATAGTTTCCACAGTGAAATTATGTCTCGAGATCAGGCAGAAAATCCACAGAGATTATGATTTTGTGTAAAGTACACCAGCTTCAAGACACCATCATACCTCCACTATGTGATAGTAATGTTAAAGTGACTGACGACATCACCATTAAAGCGTCAGGGTGGTGACACTTGTGGAAAACCTGAAATTCTCAGGGAATTATATTTTACCTGGAAAAATCGGGAAATCTGAAGGCATTTCATAAAATATCAGGGAATGCTGCATTTTTAATCTAGCATTGAAATTGAATTTTATAGAGTTTTATAAATAACAAATTTTAAAATGCTTCATATGTTTTCCATATAAATTATCATATTTAAAAACTGTGATTAAACTATGACCTATGGGTGGTACATAGCTGAGCTGAGAGGAAAGAAAAGTCATTATTGTGGTATACTGCTCCTCCCCTACCCCCACCCCACCCCACCCATCTTCCACCTCGCTCACTATTAATTTATCAGGAGCTTCTGACACCATCTTCTACCTCACACCTGGAATTCTCAGGGAATTTATTTTTTCCAAGTTTGGGTAGCCACTCTAAGCGGAGTTACTAAGCACAGTTTTCCAAAATCTCTTCGCCAAAGAGGATGTGAGAAATATTCCAAAATTCAAAACAAGAACACCTGCCAACATGAGTAATTAGGAAGTAGATAGCCTGAGTGAAGTGAAGCAACATATGGCCATGTAATAAGTGGAAGTCTTTTGTGTAGATTGTTTACTGATTAGGTTCCTTTTGGAGTATGCTGGGGAAATAGCTGTGAATTGGAGATCAGTGCAGCAGTGAGCTCACTAGTTGGAGGCTCTCATCACCGTTCTGTCCATTTGTTTATGTTCCTTCAGTCCTTCTCATATAACTTTCTGACCATTGATTCAAATTGGTTCTGCCCATTTGTTTATAATCTTTCAGTCCTTGTGACATTCCTTTCTGGCCATTTATTCAACTTGGTTCTTGCCAGTTACTGTTATAAGTGTTTTTTATGTTCATTCCAAGCACTTCACTTTTGGTCTGAATGAGTTGAGTGCCGCATAGTGTAGGCCACTGTCCAAAGTTCTCTGCAGTTTTCGTTATTAATCCTATTGTGTTGATGTATGAAGGTAAAATCCATGTGCCCGAAAGTAATGTAGCATATCCTGTGGAAAGAGATTGTATTCCACTTGGAGGCTTTCCTTCATATGGGGAAAAAAGTGCTAAATGTATCTGTCTTTTGTACCTTTTTGGGTTTTGGTATTTATCCTGATGAATCTTTCATTAATTTTGAATCTCCTCATCATAACCAGTGTCGCTGTCCCATCTCACTGATTACAAAATTACAGCACATGTTCCCGTAAGACAGATTATGAAGACAGATTTTCCAAAATTGGCCCTGTACGTGCCAGCGAATCCTAGTATGTCCCCATTGTACTGTGCTTAGAATTGTGCCTAGTAATAGATTAAACTTACTGTGGACAAACATTGCAATTTTATATATCAATTTCTGAGTTTATTGGCAGTGATTTTCAATAATTAAAAATAAAAAAAAATTAAGCTTGAAAATTGTTCCTTGTCCACACATTAAAGAGACTGATAAACTGTTTTTATATAAATAAATAGTTGTAAGGAGCCCATAAAACCCGTTTTTTCACAGCTTTATTAACCACAGGGTATCAGTTTTGTTTTTCAAAAGTAAACTATGCTTTTTTTGAGAAACACAAGAATCACAGTTCTCAGCTGACGGAAGTAGTGAAATAATTATTTAATTAGAATTTTGAGTATAAACACATTTATCATTGGAATTTTTCTGTTCCTGTAGTGAATTGGGATTTAAATTCTTATGCCACTATCGGTAGAAATATGCATCCTTGCACATACGATTTGAACTTATGTGTGGGTGTTATTCTTCTAAGTTTTTGATTAATTTTTCTAACAAAGGAATGTGGAACTTAAGAAAATTGTAGTACTGTCAAGAACAGCCATCCAGAGTGTCAGTCAACTTTTCTATTTCCTATAGTGTTACAGATAGGGTGGCTTAGTGGTACAGTGCTAGACAACGAATCCAAAGGTCTGGGGGTTCAATCCAGGGTGAATAATAGGATTTTTGTGTGTCATTTATCATGTCTTTCATCTCTGACAGTGTATGTTGATGTGAAAAATGCTGAGTTACTACATGGTTCCAAAGTCTTTGGTAAACTGTAGGTCCCCCTATAACTGACTGGCTAAGTCACCTCAAAGGTAGGAGGAAGGCAACAGTGTACCATGTCTAGTAAAGCATTGAGACATTCAAACCAACCTTCTGATTGACAACAGCTTTACAGTTTTTAGTGTTTCATGTTACGATCAAGTATCCATGGAAAAAATGATGTTAAGACACAATTATAAGGCATGATCAAAAAGTTTCCACTCAAATGCCGTACAATCGAGAATCGGCATGTCAACCGGGGAAAATCACCGTTAGCATTGAGGTAGTCATTCCACTAATGCACCATATTAAAGGTACCTGTTTGGTAAAACACCATGTTCTGCTGCGTGAAAAAGTCCATAACTGCCTGCTGCACATCCTCATGCAACAGTACTCATCGACCCTTCAAGACCTTTTTCAAGACACTGAAGAGTTGATAATTCTATGGGGAGAGATCAGGACTGTAGGGCGGGTGCTCCAGTGTCCCAACATGAACTGACTGCGTTAATACATTTGCAATGTGGGGATGTGTGTTGTGAAACAGTAGCACCCCTTGGCACACCATTTTGCAATGGTGGATTTTTGGCAGACATGTTGCCCGATACACATTATTCATTCGCCGTTGGGTGTCTACCAGTGTTTGCTCTTCGGCAGCAAGGAAAGGAATAACAGCATCTCAGTCCTGTTTGGATGCATGTGGTAATAAGGTTGCCATAGTTCACGCTTCTGCATTTACCACATGCATGTTGGATAGGCACAAAGGCCACACCAGTCCTTTTCCTTCATGTCGGTAGTTTATATATCCATGCTGGAGTAATGCTGTGGTGCATATATGCTGCAGCAGTGCCTTCAAACGTCAACTTTTTGACTGCCCCTTATATTAGGGTTTCACATTAAACAAATAAAACTAAATATTGCACATTAAAAATCAGTGGTGTCTTTGTATGTGCAGTCATATTAGCTTTTGAAAGAATTTGTTCAAAGTAATGCCATTTGCATTAGTATGCTTCCATCCTTCCTGAATCTGCGATCGACTCAGTGCTGGCTGCATCTCAAAAAGAGTCGCGTTACATGCAACTGTAATAGTCCCGTATACCCTTCAGCGAAGTCAGGCACAGCGTGCAAAGCCACACATTTGTGCAACGTATTGTGTGTCAAAGGTTCGGCCTGTCACAGTACATCTCAACTCCGCTCAGTCCATATCAGAACTGCTCAGAACAGGGTGACATTTTTCAGGGTGACATTTTGCTTAGCAGTGCAATGTGCATCATTTCTTGTGGCTTTTGGTGTGACATTTCTCGGTTGGCATGACTTTCGTTAGTCGTATAAAAGGAAGTATGATCTAATGGGGCGAAAGTGGTAGCTTGACATGCCAGATCATCTGCAGCCAGCTATCCTGAAATATTTCCATGATGCTCCAACATGTGGTCATCTGGAATTCAAAAAGAACAAATCAGACGCGGATATCATTGGCCAGGTCTGCTGATCCTTTAGATACTATACGAGCCACTGTAAGAAATGCCAAGGACAGAAGCACATGCTGTGATTAACTTGGGAGCATCTGCTACCAGTTCCACCTACAGCAGCATCATTCCAACAAATTTGTATCAACATCTTGGGGATGTTCAAAGTAGACAAATGGTAATCAGTGTATAATACTAGTGTTGGGTAAAAACTAATAACAACAGTGCCATAACACAGTGAAAGAATAAAAGGAAATCAGCGATCACCAGACCTGGTGAACAGAACGCATGGTCTAAAAACTTATAATTAAAATCTCCCCCCCCCCCCCCCCACACACACACACACACACACACACACACACACACACACACACACACACCCTGGTAAAGAACCAGCACAGTATTGTGATGAAAGGTTATATTTTTCCCATTTTGCAACCTTCCCTATTCTCATATTATTATTTTTTTCTGCAGTTGCTCCAGAAGGCTTGCATCACTTGTCTTGTTGATCCCTGACTTTATTAAATTGTTTTCACCATTTTTTTCACAAGGAATAATCATTTCACTCTGCCCTCAACTTGATGTTAGCTTCTTCCTATAACTGATTTACAGCAACATTGTCCATAACTTCTGCATAATGAAGATAGACACAAAGCCCATGCCTACTACAGTAGTACAAGTTTATATGCCAACTAGCTCTGCAGATGATGAAGAAATTGATGAAATGTATGACGAGATAAAAGAAATTATTCAGGTAGTGAAGGGAGACGAAAATTTAATAGTCATGGGTGACTGGAATTCGTCAGTAGGAAACGGGAGAGTGGGAAACATAGTAGGTGAATATGGATTGGGGGGAAGAAATGAAAGAGGAAGCCGCCTTGTAGAATTTTGCACAGAGCACAACTTAATCATAGCTAACACTTGGTTCAAGAATCATGAAAGAAGGTTGTATACCTGGAAGAATCCTGGAGATACTAAAAGGTATCAGATAGATTACATAATGGTAAGACAGAGATTTAGGAACCAGGTTTTAAATTGTAAGACATTTCCAGGGGCAGATGTGGATTCTGACCACAATCTATTGGTTATGAACTGCAGATTGAAACTGAAGAAACTGCAAAAAGGCGGGAATTTAAGGAGATGGGACCTGGATAAACTGAAAGAACCAGAGGTTGTACAGAGTTTCAGGGAGAGCATAAGGGAACAATTGACAGGAATGGGGGAAAGAAATACAGTAGAAGAAGAATGGGTAGCTCTGAGGGACGAAGTAGTAAAGGCAGCAGAGGATCAAGTAGGTAAAAAGACGAGGGCTAATAGAAATCCTTGGGTAACAGAAGAAATATTGAATTTAATTGATGAAAGGAGAAAATATAAAAATGCGGTAAATGAAGCAGGCAAAAAGGAATACAAACGTCTCCAAAAATGAGATTGACAGGAAGTGCAAAATGGCTAAGCAGGGATGGCTAGAGGACAAATGTAAGGATGTAGAGGCTTATCTCACTAGGGGTAAGATAGATACTGCCTACAGGAAAATTAAAGAGACCGTTGGAGAAAAGAGAACCACTTGTATGAATATCAAGAGCTCAGATGGAAACCCAGTTCTAAGCAAAGAAGGGAAGGCAGGAAGGTGGAAGCAGTATATAGAGGGACTATACAAGGGTGATGTACTGGAGGGCAATGTTATAGAAAGGGAAGAGAATGTAGATGAAGATGAAATGGGAGATACGATACTGTGTGAAGAGTTTGACAGAGCACTGAAAGTCCTGAGTCGATACGAGGCCCCAGGAGTAGACAACATTCCAATAGAACTACTGACGGCCTTGGGAGAGCCAGTCATGACAAAACTCTACCATCTGGTGAGCAAGATGTATGAGACAGGTGAAATACCCACAGACTTCAAGAAGAATATAATAATTCCAATCCCAAAAAAAGCAGGTGTTGACAGATGTGAAAATTACCGAACTATCAGTTTAATAAGTCACAGCTGCAACATACTAATGCGAATTCTTTACAGACGAATGGAAAAACTGGTAGAAGCCGACCTCGGGGAAGATCAGTTTGGATTCCGTAGAAATGTTGGAACACGTGAGGCAATACTAACCTTACGACTTATCTTAGAAGAAACATTAAGAAAAGGCAAACCTACGTTTCTAGCATTTGTAGACTTAGAGAAAGCTTTTGACAACGTTAACTGGAATACTGTCTTTGAAATTCTGAAGGTGGCAGGGGTAAAATACAGGGAGCGAAAGGCTATTTACAATTTGTACAGAAACCAGATGGCAGTTATAAGAGTCGAGGGGCATGAAAGGGAAGCAGTGGTTGGGAAAGGAGTGAGACAGGGTTGTAGCCTCTCCCCGATGTTATTCAATCTGTATATTGAGCAAGCAGTAAAGGAAACAAAAGAAAAAGTCGGAGTAGGTATTAAAATCCATGGAGAACAAATAAAAACTTTGAGGTTCGCCGATGACATTGTTATTCTGTCAGAGACAGCAAAGGACTCGGAAGAGCAGTTGAATGGAATGGACAGTGTCTTGAAAGGAGGATATAAGATGAACATCAACAAAAGCAAAACGAGGATAATGGAATGTAGTCAAATTAAATCGGGTGATGCTGAGGGGATTAGATTAGGAAATGAGACACTTAAAGTAGTAAAGGAGTTTTGCTATTTAGGGAGTAAAATAACTGATGATGGTCGAAGTAGAGAGGATATAAAATGTAGACTGGCAATGGCAAGGAAATCGTTTCTGAAGAAGAGAAATTTGTTTACATTGAGTATAGATTTAAGTGTCAGGAAGTCGTTTCTGAAAGTATTTGTATGGAGTGTAGCCATGTATGGAAGTGAAACATGGACGATAACCAGTTTGGACAAGAAGAGAATAGAAGCTTTCGAAATGTGGTGCTACAGAATAATGCTGAAGATAAGGTGGGTAGCTCACGTAACTAATGAGGAGGTATTGAATAGGATTGGGGAGAAGAGAAGTTTGTGGCACAACTTGACTAGAAGAAGGGATCGGTTGGTAGGACATGTTTTGAGGCATCAAGGGATCACAAATTTAGCATTGGAGGGCAGCGTGGAGGGTAAAAATCATAGAGGGAGACCAAGAGATCAATACACTAAACAGATTCAGAAGGATGTATGTTGCAGTAGGTACTGGGAGATGAAGAAGCTTGCACAGGATAGAGTAGCATGGAGAGCTGCATCAAATCAGTCTCAGGACTGAAGACCGCAACAACAACAACAACAACGATGAAGAAATTTTGTGAGTGGGATACCAGAACAGTTGTGGAATGAAGTAGAGCTTAATTACAAGATATTTTCCATGTAACACTGTTCGAAATATCCAACAATAAATGTTCTGTAATTGAAACTTCTTGTTAGAGGAAAAAAGGATAACAATTAGAAAATATTTTCCACAATAAAACTTACAGATGGAAAAATGCTCTGAATGGTTCAAAAGTTCTATTTGGTACAGATTTCATTCTGAAGAAACGACTGTGCCCCCTGTAACAGTCCTACGTCACAGTGAACTAGCTTGATAGCTTTTTGATGTATCATGTGTATACCCTACAGGATACACACCCACAGACTCTACTGGGCAATCCAATTGGTGAATATGCTGCTTGTGAGAAAATTATCCATCAGTTTGGCTCAAAGTGGACAGTTATCATTCATGAAGCATGGATAGACTGCACCTCGGTAGAGCTGTGCATGTGGTTGCAGTACATCTACCATCTGCCTGTGGAATTCCCGCAGCCAGTAACTAAATGTTGAATTTTTGTATGCCCAACCAAATTAAAGCATCCTGTACTGCAAACCTAACAGCGCAAAATTGTCAACATCTTACAATGCCGCTATGATATTACTCGGTACAGCTTTCCTTTCTGGTATATGTGCAGCAAGTATAATTCTGGAAATTTAGTGTGGTAAATCTGAGAGAAAAACATTCATTCACTCGCTCACTCATTATCCAATTGTATTGTTGCTCATTTGACTATAAATGAGCTAGTCGCTATCTTCCTGTGAATGGGCACGCCACTGAATGTCTTGCATACAGACAAATTACTCTTACCCCCCAATATAGAGACATAATGAAATGTAAGTAGTCATTCAGAGAATCAAAATATAGTACAGGGATGTGACTATTGTTGTTAGATTAAATGAATGATGATAAGTAGCTGGAATAAATAACAACCATTGATATGTGGGAATCACTGCTTGGAATGGCCTAACGTCCAATGGCTGCTTAAGTCATTCTTGGAAAAATAATAGGTTGCGGCAGAAGTTTGTAGCATTTTTCCATAAGTTTAATGACAGATACACATAAGAGAGACTCTCGTCATCAATAATATATTGTCCTTCAACATTATGAAAAGGGAAGTTTCCATTCCCCATATAGCGGAGAGACTGTGACAAATAAATAAAGCTTTCGGCCAGTAAGGCCTTTGTCAGTGACACACACACACAAATGCATCACACACACGCACACGGTCGTGTGTGTGGGCCACACCTGTGCGAGTGCCCACAAGCGCGCCAGTGGGTGTGCGCGTGAGTGTGAGTGGGCATACATGTGCGTGCATCCGTCCGTCAGTCATCCACCCTTGACAAAGACCACACTGACCGAAAGCTTCATTTGTGACAGTCTCCCCGTTGTGCCCATCTGTGACCCAGCACCCCCGCCACATGGCGAGTAGCATTGGGACTGACGTATAGTCGTTTTTTAACTCCTCTCTGCCTTTGTGTTCTACAGTTTTGACTTGGGTGCATATGACCCCCAGTTGTTTTTTGCACCCTAAAGCAAAGCAAAACAAAACAAAACAAAACCGAAACATCCATATCACACGGCATGGATCCCATCAAACGTTTATGAGACATAATCGAGGGGTCAGTCCGTGCACAAAATACTGCACTGGCTATACTTTCACAGTTGCGGATGGTTTTGGCAGCAGAATGGCTCAACATTGCTGCAGGATACTTCCAACGACTTGTTGAATCTGTGCCCCGTTGAATTGCTGCACTATGTTGGGCAAAAGAGGTCTCACAGGATGTTAGGAGGTATCCCATGACTTTTTTCACCTCAGTGTAAGAGCTGCAGAAAATTTCTGGTTTAGGTCCTGGAATTTGACACAGAAAGCCGTGTGAAAACAGTAATTGAAGGAAATGAAATCTTAAAACTCTGAATGGAATATGTACTAAAAGATTGTCTGGACATGAATGGTAGTGGCATATTTATTGCCCTGAGGCACACAACAGTGTGTAATGAGATAAGTATTGTCAGAATGCAAGATAATCTGGGTTGAGGTAAGAATCAAAGATGATGCAAAAATAATAATTGGTGTTTCTACTGGCCACACCTTCTGGTATTGAAGTTCTAGGATCACATAAAGAGAAACCATGAAAAATGTTGTACATAAAGTCTCTGATCATGCTTAAGTGATTAAGAAAGATTTCAATCCCTGGGTGACAAACTTGTTTAAAACCATGTGGAGGGAAGATGATGTCGATATTACATTCACTGTACTTTCCAAAAACCCTTTTGAGCATTTGGTGAGACATCCCAGTAGTCAGGAAAATGTGTTAAAACAGCTGGCAACAATGCTTGAACATATCACTTCAGTGAATGTAGCGATAAGATTCAGCAACTGCAAGGCTACTGTAGGATCACTGAATGCTCAGATGGAACAAAAAATTATGAAAATAACACAGTATTTCTGTCTAGCAAGGAGACAAGAAAATTAGCTCTGGGGAGGAGAAAGTAAATTATCTATGACATCAAATTCAGAAGTATTGTTGGTTTTCTTCTAGGTAAGATTTTGCTGTACAGTATAATGAGGAATAGGCAGGACCCACCAAGGATCAATAATAATGTCAGAATGGTACTACAATTACAAAGGTAGCTCTAAATTTGATAGAAATTTCTTACCTGTCAAGTTCACAAAAACTCTACGAAGTTTTGGTCCTACATGAACTTAGTCTGTGGATTAAATTCACTTCTCCAAAAGCATACTAAATATTAGGACATGTTTGTCATGCAATTGAAAACTTCATAACAACGAGACACAGTGTGTTGTTCTTCAGGGGAGGAATTCTCAAAAGCAAATGCTGCCTGTTGTATACTTCAAAAAGGTGTGATAGTCTTGTTACAACAACAACTTGACATACAATGTTTTTAGCTCATTGAGGCTGTTTTCAGACAATGCAGTGAAGTACAGGGATAACGCATTCTCATGACTTTGTAACAATCTTAAGAAAGACTTGAAGAGGATTAGCTACAAAATACTCGGTGTTCATAAAGTAATGTAATGCACATAAATTGATGATGGAAACTCAGTATAGTTTGACTGTGATTGGTGATCAGTCACTAGAATCAGTTAGAATGTCATATGTTTAAGAATATGTTCCAGCCTAATTGAATGTGAAATGATCCTACAAATCTAGCTGTAGGTATATTTGTTGTCAGCCCTCCAGGAAGCCCACAGCTCTTTTGTGGGATGTGTGTGTGGCACATATGGGGCCCCGAGCTATTGCAGCATCTCTTCTGTCCTAGCCTCCATTCTCTTCATCACATCCACTCATTCCCATCCTAGCTCCTACCCCTTTTGCCTCCCTCAGTGTTTCCCTGTACAACAACCCTGCTATTGCCTCGGTTCTGCTATTCCTGTGTGGTCTTGTGTCGCATTCCCACTCTGTTTTTCTTTTTTTTTTATGTTATTAAATGGTTTGGCCCTCCTTGGAGTTGGGAGTTGACCCCCCTTTCTAAATTGTTCCCGTAGTGTGAGCCATTGGACAATAGCTCCCTCTCTAGTATCTTGGGGAATGGGTCTCCCACACCTCTTTTGCCCCCCCCCCCCCCAATTCCTTCATTGCCATAGCCTCCACAAAAAAAAAACACACACACACACACACGAGTGTGTGTGCACATACTCCACAAGCTCACCAGCACAATAGCCAGTCCTTGTGGTGTACTCATTGGCTTAGCCCCTATGGCAGTACAGAGACCATATTTCTCGTACCTGTCACTGCCTTGTGTGTGCCTGGGAGTGGTTGCTCATCTTTTTGAGACATTGGGACTTACAGCAGTGAATGCCATGACAGGTGGCTCTTGATGCAGCTGAGTGGTGCCCATAAGGTGAGCCCCTGATCGGAATGGGTGGTACCAGTGCTAAGCTCCACACTTCTGGCCACTCTTTTGTAGCTGTCTCTTCAGATAGGAACAGTTCTCTCTGTGCTCCTATTTTGCTTCCTCCCTGGGAGGAGGGGTAGGCCCAACTCCTTGGGACGAAACCCTTTCTCTGTTAATTGGTTGTTCCAGGATAGACTTGGAGCCTCCACCACTTACCAAACTTCTCTTTTTTTTGGAGAACACACTGAAGATAATTTTGCTGAAGCTGATTCCCTTAGTAAGATGCGATCAGGTTCGCTACTGATTAAAACCTCGTCTGCCAGTTAATCAGCTTCCCTTTGTGCTTGTGAATGCCAGGAGACATTCTGGTGATCATTGGTCCTCACCAGCCCTCAAATATGACACAGGGCATTATTTGCTACATAGACCTTCTTTTTCACTTTAATGGGGAACTCAGGACTAATCTGGCATGCCATGGTGTTCATTTCATCTGGTGAGTCCATAGAAGTTTAAAGGATGATTGTGTCAATACTGGCACTTTCACCCTGTCTTTTGAGGGCGACACCCTTCTGGAAAAAGTAAAAGTTATGGTTTACCTTGTGATGTGAAGCCCTATATCCCATCTCCCATGTGCTGTTTCTGTTTTGGTCACATGTCTTTGCGATGTGAGATGACTCCTATTTCTGGTGACTGCGGCCGTCATCTCCATGTGGGGAGCCCTTGCACCACACTGCCCAAGTATGTGAACTGTTCTGGCCCACATTCTCCTCACTCACCAGATTGGCTGAACTATAAAAATGAAAGGAAAATTCAGAAATTCAAAACTCTTGACTATCTATCCTACTCTGAGGCCCGACAGAAATTCGACTGCCTCCACCTGTTACCTTTAACTTTTGCCTTCGCTTTTATTTTATTTATTTACACATCTACTTCCAATGTTGGAAGAGAAATACAAGGCTGCAAAAGTGTGCTTGGACCAGAGGGTTGGGGCTGCCAAATTCTGGAAGGTGAAAGACTGTTGGAGTTCTGTCAAAGGAATGGCTTGCTGGTTGGGAACTCTTGGTTCAGGAAAAGGGAGAGCCACAAGATTACCTGGTGCAGTCAAGACTTAAAGAGAAAGTCGATAGTTGACTACTTCCTGTAAGATTGTGAGATTAATAGGAACGTCATTGATATTAAGGTAATACCATCAGAGGCCTTGGATAGCGACCACCGTTTGCGGGTCATGAACCTGAGAGGGCCTAAGGATAATAAAGAAACAGAAAACCAGGAAACACATACAAGGGTATGGAAGTTGAAGGAGGAAGAAAGCAGGCCACAATACCTACAAGTAGTAAAGGAAAGCATCCCAAAGGATGAACCAAAAAAGGTAGAAGAGGAATGGGTAGATTCAAGGGAATGTTACTTAGTGTGGCTGAAGCAATATATGGGAAGACAAGCAACAAAAAGAGATGGAAAGAAACACCCTGGTGGAATGATAAAACAAAGGATATAGTACAGGGGAAGAATAGAACCTTTAGGGTATGGTTCGAGAAGAGAACAGTAGAGACAAGAGAAGAGTATCCGGCAAGAAAAAAAGAAGCAAAAAGAGTGGTGACAAAGGAAAGAAGAAAGTGGGTGGAAGAGTTGACCAGAATGATGGAGGAGGATAGTGAAGGTTCAGAAAAGGTGTTATATGGGATGATTAAAAGTAAGAGGAAGAATGGTACCATAGATTATGCTCTATGTTGAACAACAGTGTACAAGATGTAGAGAATAAGGAGGTACTCAAGAAAATTTGGAAGGAGTAGTTTCAAGAGCTCCTGAACGCGAATGGAGACCTGTATGAGGAGGAACAAGCTGAGGAGAAAAAAGAGGAGGAACAGCAAATAGAAAAAAACCTTACATGGGGAGAAGTGGAAGAGGCATTGGGCAAGATGAACGGAGGGAAGTCACCAGGTCTGGATGAGCTACGAGTAGAGATGGTGAAAGCAGCAGGAGAGGTGGGGATACAGTGGTTATATTGACTAATGAAAATTGTGTGGAGACAGATGATTCCAGAAGACTGGAAGAAGGGAATAATTGTCCCTATCTTTAAGAAGGGAAATAGAAAAGAGCACAAGAACTATCAGGGGATAACATTGACTGTCATTGTGCAAAGATTTTTGACAAAATTATGGAAGTACGAAATCGGGCAAAATTAGAAGGAAGAATGAGAGAAGAGAAACATGGCTTCAGAACAGGAAGGTCTGTGGTGGATCTAATTTTTGCTGTAAGACAACTGCAGGAACAGCACTATGAATATGGAATAGATCTACTAATGACCTTCCTGGACATTGAAAAAGCGTATGATAGTGTATGTAGAAGCCAAGCGTGGAAAGCCCTGGAGAAAAGAGGAGTAGCAAAACAGATTATTTGGAGAAAAAGGGAAATATAACATGGAAGTGTGACCTGTATGAAAGTGGGAGGAGAGAGATCAGCATGGATTGAACAGAATTAAAACATTTCTCATGCTCTTTGAGAGTTGCTTTCCAATAGAAATTTCTAAACAGGGTACTAACAGTAAAAGGCAGCCTGGGTAGCTGCCTAGTAGGATAAGGATATCATGTAGAACAAAGTGGGAATTGTATCAAAACGTTACAAGTAGAAAATGTTACAAGTAGTGACAATCAAGCTACAGTAGCTTATTAGGAAGGCAAAGAGTATATGATATGCAAATAAAATAGCTAATTCACAGGATAAAACTAAAACAATAATGGCCGGTTGTGAAGGAATTGTCTGGTCAGCAGCACAAAGCTGACATTATAAAATCAATTTGTAGTAAAAATATTTCTGTTACTGATAAGTCAGATATATGTAAAGTATTTAACAATTATTTTCTGAGAATTGCTGGTAAATTAAATAAAAATTTAGTTTCCACAGGGAATCATATAACACTCTTGGCAAATGCCTTTCCAATATTGATGTCTGACATACTCCTCTGTGATACTGACAAGGTGGAGACTGTGTCAATAATTAAATCATTGAAGACTAAGGACTCTCATGGATATGATAGAGTGCCTAGCAGAATATTAAAGTACTGTGCTGCACATGTCAGTGTGGTACTTAGCCATATTTGTAATTTTTCCTTTAAGAAAGGTCAGTTTCCTGAACATCTGAAGTACTCAGTTGTAAAAGGGAGAAAGGAATAATGCAGACAATTTTTATGCCATCAGTATTTGCTAAAGTGATTGAAAAGGCTGTGTATGAAAGGATAATTGATCATTTTATATCACACAATATGCTATCAAAAGTACAGCTCGGCTTTAGAAGTTGTTTAACAACTGAAAATGTTATATTCTCTCTTCTGTATAAGGTACTGGATGAATTAAACAAAGTTTTGAAGGCTACGAATTTTTTTTTTTTTTTTTTTTTTTATTTAACTAAGGTGTTTGATTGTGTTGATCACAAAATATTACGCCGGAAGTTGGGCCATTATGGAATACGGGGAGTAGCTCACAATTGGTTCACCTTTTACTTTAACAACAGACAGCAAAAGCTCATTATTCACAGTGTTGAGAGCGGCTATGATTTGGGATCTGAGTGGGGTACGGTCAAATTGGGGGGGGTGCCCCAAGGACCAGTATTGGGACAACTCCTGTTCCTTATTTATATAAATGATATGCCCTCTAGTAGTACGGGTAATTCTAAAATATTTGTGTTTGCTGATGATACTAGCTTGATAGTAAAGGATGCTGAGTGCAACACTGGCTCAGTTTCAAACAGTGCAGCTCATGACAAAAGTTCATGGCTTGTAGAAAATAAACTAACGCTTAATCACAGTAAGAAACTAACGCTTAAATACTCTAACAAAGGATATTACTGTACCCCGTTACTACAGAATAATACTGTGGCAATATAGCATGAACGAGAGAAATTACAAAAGTAAAACTTCAGTTGCAAAGGAAATGCGCCACATACAACAACAAAACACAGTGCTCATACAAGCGTCTGCCACCAACAAAATGTGTCAAAGGCTTTAGGAAGACTATGCAATGCTTTATAACAACAGATTGCCTCCGATGAGCGTGACATCACAATTGTTTACATTACATTTGTTTGAGCAGTTGCGAGCGGGCTCATGCGCATGCGCAGTCGAGTCGTGTATGAGTAGTACCTTCACCCGCTTCTGACTACTGAAGTGTGGCTGTTAGCTGTATAAGCAGTAGCAGCAAGCAGCCAGATACTACCCGTAAAAATTTTACTGGCACACCCAAGCTGCCAGATTCACTCACGCACACCAAGCCCGGATCTAGGGGCCTTGGGGTGGGGGTGGGGGGGCGGGGGCAAACCGGGATGTCTGCCCCAGGGGGCAATTTTGGGGAAGGGGGGGGGGGACAATTTCACATTCTTAAGGGAAAAAACCTTGTTTCACAAAGCATGTAGCATCCAGCGCGCGTTGGTCTATGGATTATTCATATGATTTTGAAACGCATCGCTGTTGATTTCTTAACATTTTTGAATGTATTCCAAGTTGATTTCTGAATGAATAATAAATGGATTTTTGAATGCATGCGTAGTGTATGTGATGTTTCTGCCAGAGGAATCTCTGTTGCATCTAGAAATAAACTTTCCTGCAGGCAAAACGGGACAGGGCTATACGAGCTGAGCGGAATAAAGCCAAACAGGCGAATGCCAATCACTGTTTGTTATGTGGTTGACGAGGTTTGCGAATGATCAGCTTTGTTATAATTACTAGCGAAATCCGTAGATTTAAGACTACCAGAGTGCAAATAAACGACGAACAGGAATAACAGTTAAGAAAGATTACACATTATCTACTCGGTGTGTCCAAGAAAATGAAATTTTGACAGAAAAGTTTTGGCCAGATCACTACACGTAACTAGTGTACAGTCCCCAGCTAGCAGCCACTTAAGTTCAATTCTGGGAGTAGCGCGTAAAACATGTTGTACGGACATGTAATAATGCCTAAGCAGAGAATAAATTCAGGATAACTAAACTGCTGATTGTGGCAGGGTGAGTGAAGCTAACCAGAGAACGAGTCTTAACACTGGTAGGAATAGTTACAGAATTAGTGGTGACAGAATTGTTCATTGGAATGAGGAAAGAGAAGAAACAGGGACATCACACAAATTATGGAAGGATATGACGATTCCAAATTTACACAAAAATTTTGTACTACTGTTTTTCAATCTTGTGCCTGAGAAGCTGGAGCTTATGAATGAAATGTGAAACTATTTCCTAACATAAAGCTTTTTGATATTAGTATGTCTAATAGGCATCTGATATTGGTACTTCGTGAATTACAATCTGTCAGGCTATAAAAATGTGCCAAATAGTCTCATTTATTTGGTGTGTGTTACAGCTGTTGCAATATTAGACAGGCTTATTTTGTTTCATCTAGCAGACAGTGGCAAAATAGACATAATCAGATCTAGAAATTACACCAGTCTTGCGTACTATTTGTATTTACTTTTCCTTTTTTAAGAGTGACAGGCCGACTGAGAGCAGGAGAGGCACCACAGGATATTTTAATTCCCATTGTCATGAATATAGTTTGATGACATCCATTACAAAATATACATGTTTGAATTCCACAGAGCGAAATACAGTGACAGGCAATAGAAGAACGCTGTGTGAAGAGGCGTGGCACTGCACTTTGGCATGCTGAAGGCCAAATATCACGTCTTACATTTCCTCAAACATGTGTGTTTTATGTATGAGTTTGTTCAGAAAGATGTGCGTTACAATATGAACATTTTTGAAAAGTTGATTTTTAAAAAGTTGATTTTTAAAATTTTTGGCATTCTATCTCAACCGCTTGGGTCGGGGGTTCAGAAATATCGTAGATCCGGGGCAGATGCGCGGAGCAGTCTGAGTTGTAGTGGGGAGGTGTGTAGTCTCCACATGACCCATGATTTTGCCGTTTCGAGTGAATTAAAATACATTCACATAATTACGGAGGGCTAAAATATTATTAGTTTCAGATCTTATTTTATTTGCACATTTCTGACAGTCAAGCATTAATCGTCTTTCAGAACAATGAAGTTATTTTTGTCTGTTTGCTAAGGAGATTTGGCTTTTATTAATCTTTTCTGATGAGGCAGTCAATTTATTTGAAACGAAGTGTTTATTTCCATGCTACTGGCTAGTTTCAACTGTTCGCTGCATTTCGTGTGCACGTTTTCGTGTTCTAGCATGTATGGCATTATGCCATAATAAAGAACCAAACATGAGATAATACAGTACTATTAGTCCAAGAAAACTTGCACTGAAAGCTTAATGTCAGGTCGAGGCTTACTTCATTGGAAATCTGGACATGCAAATGTGCACTATAAGCCGAATTATGCGTTGTAATATGGTTCGCGAAATTCCAATGCTCTTGGAGTATCCTCTGATGTCTTGTTTCTTTTATGGCACAATGTAAGATCTTTAAATGTCTTACACGTACAAACATACGGGCTTCCTACGTCATCGTAGCTGTGCAAGAACCGTGACGCCTGTTATCCGGCTCTCTCTGGCAACTACTGAAACTGATTTCTTAAATCACAGAGCGTTTGACTCTCATTTAAAAATCAACTCTTTGAGGACAAGCTATTAAGAAGAATTTCGAGCCCTGCAAAAGAGATCAACATTATGTGTGAAAGCTTAGCGTCTCTTGGAGCTTCTTAATCTACAGACAGTGGAGAGCGGGTGTAGTAATTACGATGATAAATAATAACTCGCACTCCCATCACATACTATGAATACTTTTATTCTCGCAGCATATACACAATGCGTGTAGCATAGAGCATGTACTACAGAGAACTGATCTGGTAAAGATACAGTTGTTCTCACTGCAGTAGGGTAGCAATATTATTGTGGGATGAGCCAGTGGTTCTACATCCCCACAAATCTTAAGAGACCAATATTATACATGAAAACTTTGCTTTTCATTATAAATGGAGATGGTATCTGTTCTTTCGGACATGTCCGAAAGAACAGATACCATTGGTGACCATGCAGCACTATAGAAGGAAATGACAAGTAAATCAAGACCCTACGCTGTCAGCAGGCGTTGATATACATTAACGGGGACAGTTGAAAATGTGTGTCCCGACCGGGACTCAAACCCTGGATCTCCTGCTTACATGGCAGATGCTCTATCTATCTTAGCCACCAATGGCACAGAGGATAGTACGACTGCAGGGATTTATGCCTTGCGTGCTCGTCGTGAGACCCACATTCCCAACTTAATGTCCACACACTACATTCATAGTGACCCTTCCCACTACACTCATTACTCGTGGTAGACAATCTGACAGAGTCCCGTAAGAGTTTGGGCAATGCGTGTGCATCCGCACAGGAGGAGGAGGAGGTCAGTGGCTGGTTAGCCCTGACTATGTATATGGAGATGGTATCTGTTATTTCGAACATGTTGGGAATGTGGGTCTCACGGGGAGCGTCCTCTGTGCCTTCGGTGGCTCATATGGATAGAGCATCTGCCATGTAAGCAGGAGATCCTGGGTTCGAGTCCTGGTCGGGGCACACATTTTCAACTGTCCCCAATGTTGTATATCAATGCCTCCCACAGCATAAGGTCATGATTTAATTATCATTTCTTTGCTTTTCATGTAGCAACACTGTGTATATTAATTTAAACCATTAACTTTTCCTATTTGTGTGTTCGCGCCACTTAAAAGCGAAGTTCCTGTTGGCTGACTACATCACGTGTCCTATGCTCTGAATATCCGCTGTCATCGGGTGGCAAGATCACGTAACATGAGCTGTGACTGGCTTACAAAAGTGCATCGCAATCTCGATTTCAATGCTTCGGAAATTAACATGTGGTGTTTGGTGAAATGCGCATTTATACTTTCGTAGTACGAAAATATGCAGTGTACATGTTGGTACACATCAAAGATCTTTCCAAAACGCGTTTTTTTCCCCCCTCCTGAGTTTCGTTTTCTATAGTGCTGAGAAATTCTATGCCGGTGTACAAAACCATAGCCATTCAAAGGATTTATAACTTTTACAGTTCCGTGGGAAAGTATACTGCCACTTAACATGGAAAAGGTGTATTTTCAGATGGGAGAAAATTAATTTTTTCCAGGAAATCTGGGAATTTTTTTTCCTTGTCCACGTATACACCCTGTCGTGGCTTCCAATTTTCGGCTGCCAATACCTGTGTTGCTCATTTCTGTTGTTGCTGTGCAGTGCATCGACATTCGTATCTGTACCTTGATGGCAAACCACTCAATATGGTGGACTCCTATCGCTATTTTGGGACTGGTGTTTTGATGCCCAGTTGACGTGGCTTTCCCACCTTCATCGACTAAAGCAGACCTTTCAGTCACAACGCTCTTCTGTGCCTCAGCAATATCAACAGGTGCACCGACTGCTCTACTCTGCTACTGCTCTACAAAGCATTGGTCCAGTCCATCTAGATTATGGGAGTCTCACATATGGCTCGGGATCATCTTCCCATTGTGGGGTATGGCGGGCATCTGACACCTTATGGGCTAGCCCTGAGATCAGCCTCCTAGTGGAGTCAGGGGTCCCACCGCTGCAGGTTCTGCACCAACAATAGCTGATTGCTTATGTGTTATGCATACCCTGCTCTGTGGAGCACCATCTCCTCTTTCCAGATACAGAGATCTGCTTCCCAAAATGACGACCCAGGTCTGGGATTAAGATTCACATACAGTCCCTTTTTTTCAGAACTCCAGATTTCCCCTCTCCCACCTCTTCTCTGGGCCTGCACCTCTGTGGTGCATCCCCTGTCCACAGCTGTGTCTTTGCCTATTACAAGGTCCAAAAGACTTTGCCTATCATGAGGCTCTCTGCCATCAATTATTCTCCATTCTTGGCGTGTTTGGGTGTTCAGAAGTAGTCCATACTGATGGCTCAATGGTTGCTGGTCACACTGGCTTTTCTTATGTTTGTACGGGATGTAATGAACCCCTCTCCTTCCTGAATGCTGGCAGTGTTTTCACTGCAGAGTTTGTAGCCACTTCTTGTGCTCTTGAACATATCCGTTTCTACATCAGTGAGTCTGCCGTGATCCGTAGTGACTGCTTGAGCAATTTACGAGTCTTGACCTCGCCATCCCTTGTTTCTGATTATCCAGAATTCCCTTTTTGCCCTCGAGTGATGTGGATGCTTGGTAGTTTTTGTCTGGACCCAAGGTCACGTTGGGATCCTGGAGAATGATTCGCTGACATGTTGGCCAAGCTAGCTACCAGCAAGCTGCCTCTTGAGATTGTTATTCCGACACCGGACCTTCAGTCGGTGTTATGCTGTCATGTTCTAAGAATTTGGAGTACGAAATGGTGTAGTTTGATGTTGCTGAACAAACTACGGATGATAATGGAGACCACAAATTTGTGGGGGTCCTCCATGTGAGTCTTATCATAAGGGCTCCATTGTCCTTTGCCTGCTCCATATCAGCCATACTTGGCTGAGTCATGTTCATCTCCTCCGTCACGAGGATCTGCCCCATTGTCACTGTGGTGCCCATTAGCATGCAGTGGACTTCCTAACTCGATACCCCTCGTGTTAGCAGATGATGCCTCAGCAGTTGACCTGTTTTTACGGTTTATTCGTAAAAGAGGTTTTTATCACTCTCTCTAAGGGAGGGTGTCTCAATCTTGTCGGTCCATTTAAGAGTTCGCAGGACATCCTGTTGCCTCTGCTGCCCTGACCAAGCAGCGGCTATTGGGGCTTGGCAGTCTGCCCCAGTACTTGCCCTACCTGTTCTTTTCTGTTCTTTTGCTCTTCTTCCCTTTCTTGTGTGTCCTGTCTGACTTGGTGTTCTTCCTCTATTTTCCTGTGCTTCTCTTGCCCTGTCCATGTTACTAGTGTTTACTGCATATTGTCGGGTGGGGAACCTCTGGTGAGTGATGGGGGATGTCCTGCTCATCACAATTTCTGCCTTTGATGGTCCCCAGCTCCTCCCTGGTCCCTGGACAGAGTACCTGTTCACCAACCAACCAACCAGCCATGCCAGTTGTCTTACTGATATTTGTTGGAAGAAGAAGAAGAAGAAGAAGAAGAAGAAGAATAAAGGGAGGGGCAGGAGGGGGGAGAGAGAATTTTAAGAAATGCCAAGCTGTCAATCATGGATATTTGTTTAATCAGTGCAAAAGCTTCTCAAAAATACCCAGTACATTCCATAAAGATATGCTGTGAGGTATTGTACGGGGGAAAGGAGTAGCCTTACTCTCTAACTTCCAAGGGCTCACATTGTAATAAAGAGCCCAGAAACATACTGTTCCCTTCAATTTATACTTACCATAATAACCATGACAAATTTGGCCTCCAAAGAAAGCTGTAAATGTGGGTACTTCCTAACATGAATTGGTTGCTGTATTAGCCTTCTGGTTGTTGTTTAATGTTGAATTAGTATCCAGGAATGTGAGAGTGACATTACAAATATGATCTGCCATGCTGTATGGATCTGTTCTGAAGTATTTAGTCTAACTATGGCCCAAGTAGCTGAAGCGTTGCAAAGGGGTGTGCATTACTTTGTTTACTGACGGATAACCACATCTCTCTCTCTCTCTCTCTCTCTCTCTCCCCCTCCCCCTCCCCCTCCCCCCCTCTCTCTCTCTCTCTCTCTCTCTCTCTCTCTCTCTCTCTCCCCCCCCCCCCCCTCTCTCTCTCTCTCTCTCTCTCTCTCTCTCTCTCTCTCTTTCTCGCAGAAGGTGTACACATCTACTGTAAAGAGTCATGAAAATTTTCCCTCTTTCGCATATTACTGCTATTCAACTGGTGACACACGATAAACCTGTACCAGTGTATAAAAGGGACTATGAAGATGCAAAATTATGCTGTACTTTTAATCACTTCTTCATCTTTATTCAGCAAACAACTGTGGAGCACATAGCAAAGGGTACTTCCCACGGCATTAGTTATTAGTGCTTTTTCCCATTCCATTCACATATGAAGTGCAGTAAGAATGATTGCCAGAATGCCTTTGTGGGCCCATTAATTAGTCTTGTCTTTGTAGTCTATATGAAAGGAGTACAGGTGGGGCTGTAATATGTTTCTAGAGTCCTCACTTAATAATGGTTTGTGAAACCCTCTAAGTTGGTTTTCACAGTATAAGTGATATGACTTTAAGTGTTGTCAGTTGACGGGTTTTTGTTGTGTCTTTGGATTCATTTCCCATGGGTCAAACAAATCAGTGTTCACATGTGCTGCCCTTCTTTATACATGTTAGATATCCCCTGTTTGTTATATTTGGTATAGGCCCTGTGCACTTCACCAGTACATTAAGCTGGACGCATGATGGACTTTTTTTTTCTTTTACTGCATTTTCCACAGCATCTTGCCAATGAACCAAAATCTGCCACTTGCTTTACATTTGACATGAGACTGTAATAATTTATATCCCTACGGATGGTTATACTGCAGTGTTTGTGCGAGTTGACCAATGTTGTTGTCATAATATACTATGCTTTTCTTCTTCTTTTTTTTTAGTCAAGTATACAGTTTCACATTACCGTACATTTGATGCAATTTACCCCACTTTTGAAATCATATCAAAATTTGACTGAATATTTGTGCAATTTGTTTTTCCAGACAGTGCTTCATTATAGATAGCTACTTCATTTGCAAAAGTTCAGCATTAGTATTAATATTGTCTGCAAGGTCATTAATATTCAACATAAACAGTGAGGGTCCCAACATACTTCCCTAGGACACACCCAAAGTTACTACTACATCTGCTATGACTTTGCGTCCAAGATAACATGGTGTGTCCTTCATACCAGGAAATCCTCAGTCCAATACCAAATTTAGCTATATATCCATATGATCGTACTTCCATTAAAAAGTGTTGTTGTACTGAGCCAAATGCTTTTCAGAAGTAAAGACATATTGCATCTACATGACTGCGTTGATGATTAATTACAAGGGAACATTTCCAAGTGTCAATGAACGATCTTGATGAAACTTGGCAGGTGCATAGATGGGCCAAAATAATGCAATGCCCCCCCCCCCCTCACGGCCCCCCCTACCCCACCCCACCCCAACCCCCCCACCCCCGTGTCACTTTTCAGGGGTAAAACACATCCTGAAAGATAATTTGGCATTATAGGTTTAGAGGGAATATCTTCAAAACGATGTTATATAAAAAATGTTTCTCATATAAAAGATGATATATAATTAACATTCTTGAAAACTGTATAATCAGCCTGTGTAAAAATTTACAATTTTGCAAAGTACCCCACCACCATTCATTAATTTTGAAAGATGAAAAACTCTATTACAACATAAATTAATGAAGCTTTCAAGCCACATACATCCCTGTGTATTGAAGCCGATTTCTTAAATACCATTTTTGGATAATATGCTATACACAATGTGCTACCAAAATATTTTCAACATACCAAATTAAAATATTGAAAGAGTCATTATAATTCCAATTATTTCTTTTATCTATGTTTGTTTTACATTTTAAATGTTTTTTTACATTCATGGATTTTTTTTGTTTACCATTTAAATATGTGTATTTTATAATTGCAAATTATAAATAACTCATTATTATGATATAAAATAATTGCAATAATGATAACATGTTAGGAGCTGCATAAAACATAGTGTTTTTTAACACCATGTGCATAAAATTAACAAAATTACTTCATGTAATATACATGATGGAGAAGACAATATAAATCTAAATTCAGCAAGATTTCAAATTGCCACTGGTGAGCCTTAAAATGTCATGATTTGTATGAGGCATATTTCACTACATCGGTTAGTGTTCACAAAGAGAATTGATTGTACACTAATGGCTGCAGCTCATGAAACAAACAGAAATAAAATAAATAACTAGAATAGTAATGAATATTTTGATTTCACTTGTGTATGGCAATATTTTAGGTGCGCGTGTTGTCATATGGTTATCCTTGTAGGGTTAATACATAATGTTAGGGATTTAGCCGAGTAGTCTAAGGTGCTGCAGTCATGGACTGCGCGACTGGTCTCGGTGGAGGTCGAGTCCTCCCTCGGGCATGGGTGTGTGTTTGTCCTTAGGATAATTTAGGTTAAGTAGTGTGTAAGCTTAGGGACTGATGACCTTAGCTGTTAAGTCCCATAAGATTTCTCACACATTTGAACACATTTTTGAACATAATGTCAGGTGTTTATTTGCAACAACAAAAACAAATTAAACTTATTAAAATCAATCAAAAATCATTGTTCATCAATAAGTTAAGAGAGAGATTTTCGTATGTACTTACGTATCATCTTAAAATTACTAAAATACCGCAACCATATAATAATGAAATACTTAACAGAAGTCACATAGGACAGTCTCTGTAGTTTAATTTTGTTTAATATATTTGGCAACTGTTAGTAGACATAAACATTTTTTTATATTCATTCCTGCTACACCACAAACTCAGGTTAATTGTAGTACATTCACACTGGTTTTTTCTTTTCTTTTTTTTAGCATTTGAAAGCTGTTTCCAGGGCTTGAAATGCTTCCACATGAGATGAGATGATGAGATGGTCCTACATCATTTTCTGGATCTACATTTTCTACTGTCTCATCTTTTTGCATTACCTGCTGTTCATTTGCCTGCAGTACATTTGCAACAATACCATCATTCAATATGATCTGAAACTGTCGTCTTTACCACCATGACTAAGCTACCCTTTCATACCATTTTATTTTTAAGCAGTAACACCACTCTCTTGCTCTTTGACATTTTTAAGGACAGATGTGACACAGCGCAGCAGTGTAACAATTGGCAACTGTCTAACCCAAACAATAATGTAACCTGCATCATCTAACTCAAACAATAGTGAAACATAGAGACAGAGATTATTTGAGCGGATAGTGCCAAAGATATTTGCTTTTGGGTGATGATCCAGATAATCACGAAGCTGAGGTCCGTATAATTGAGTCTCCAATGTATGTTGAAAATACACTGACAACACATTGTGTACAGTGTATTTTCCAAAAATGCTAGTTCAGAAACCCAACTTTATTGCATATGGGTGTATGTAACTTGAAAAAATCTTTAATTTATGTTGTAACAAAAGTGTTCGTTTTTCAGAATTAATTAATGGTGGTTGGAAATTTTGCAAAACGTCTAATTATTACAAAATTTGATTATACAATTTTTAAGAACGTTAATTATGTATCATCTTTTATATGAGAAACATTTTTTTTTTATATTTCATCGTTTTGAAGATGTTTCCTCCAAACCTAAAATTCCATATTACCTTTCAGGATGTGTTTTAACTCTGAAAAGTGATATTGGGCACAAGAAAGAAAGAAAGAAAGAAATATGTATTGGATTATTTTGATCCCTCTTCACACATATGCCAAGTTTCATTAAGATTGTTTATTGACACTTCAGAATGTTCTCTTGTCAGACCTAGGAAGATAGGAGACAAAGATCTTTGTCTCACGTCATGTTCTCATTGTGTAGGTCCCTGTCATCCTGCTCTTCCTTTGTAACCTTTCTCAGCCTATTCCACTGCCTCCATGAGGAAGAAAGATTAGTTCTGAAAGTTGTATTTTTCAGTAAGCTACACATGTTGATGGGTGAGTCTATTGAGGAGCTCAGTTAGCCAACAGGGGCAGTAGATCTGTTGAAGTTAGGCTTCCTATACAGGGATTTAGTCCGCACTGCTTGTCTGTTTCTATAAGCTTAGTGACCTCTGTTGGTTACTATGGTGGAATATGCTGTATCTTGCAGAATGGGAATGCATCTTGCTAAACCTGGATCTGAAGGATGGTGAAAACTTCTGTAAGATTGGCCTTAACTATACAGTGAGCAGTGTACTGATGAGTTGGTTGTCAGTTGATGCAGAACAGTTAATAACTTGCACTCTCTGGAGCTCCAGCTGCATTCCAGTTTAATTTTCCGAAAATGGACCACTGGTTTAAACTCGCACACAAACCATTGAAGTTTTGTCTACACAGAAACTACCGAGTAATACGTAATAATTAGTGTGTAAAAATTTTTTATGCTTATTATCACAAAGGAGAAGGAAAAAAGGCAAATTATCTCCCTTTTATATTCCGGAAGTCCTTGAATAAATTGAGGGATCTCCTAAGCCTGGGGTGACAAGAACAGACAGATTTTTTAATCAATCATAAGACTCCGTATTAGCAACATGGGTTGCAGATCTTAATAACACATCAGATGATCACATCCACTTGGCAAGGGCCCTCTGATTCTGTTCGTTGTCTGATAAGTAAAATGCTTCCTTTTGCCTTTATTTCTTGATAATGTCATATTATATGCACCTTGTGCCTCTATGGTAATACTTTTGTTTGATTGTACACTCTGTTTACACTAGCAGGAGTAGACTCACAAAAGTGTGTCTGTAGGGAGAAGGGTTTGTTTAGGAGTTTCTTTTTTCTGTAATGAACATACTAATTTCTTACTGTTCTTTTTTTCCACAGGTGCAGTACTACTTAAATCTGATTAAGAAGTTTGAGATGGAAAAGCATTGGGATAGTGTAATAAACTTAGCTACAATTGGTCTTAGCAAAGCTAAAACAAATGAAGACATATGTACATTTCAGTCTATAATATTTTTACAACACATGAAACTGGGACATTATGTTGAAGCATTTTATATACTTCCACAAATGCCAGTTTCTGTATGTCGTCATGATTGTATGCGACAAGCTATCGTCACTTTGACAGAAAGAAATCATTTTGATTATCTTCTGGAGTTTCCTTGCCAGGATATGTACTCAGAATTTGAGAGTATTCTCTTATCAAGAGCACGAACTATGGATTTACAGGATTCTCCATACTACAACTTCATGTATTCCTTCTTCATCAAAAGGGGACAGCTATGGGATGCAGCCAAAGTAATGTATGAACAAGGATTTCGCCTAGGACGTGAAGGAGATGGAACTCTCTCAACTATAGAAACACAAAGTCACTGCTATTTAGCTGCAATTAATATCCTCTCACTTCTTGATGAAGATGTGGCGTGGGTTGTGAAGCCTATTGAAAAAGTCCCAATGGGAAATGGATTATTGGACACAGAATTAGATGAACTAGAAGAGGCACTTGGTGAAGAACAGGAACATGAAGTACAACTCGAAGAGTCACATGAAGAATTGAAAGAAGAAACTATAGATGATGCCATTGAGGTGAAACTGCAGGAAGATGTGTGTGATCAGCAGAGGAAGGTAAATGAGGTGCCTCAACAAGAACAGGAAAATGACAAAGATGTGGAAATTGTGGGAGAAGTAAAAGAAAGGCTTACCAAGGAGGAGAGGTGCAGGAGAGCTCTAGCTGTTATGGAGGAATTTGAGAGAGAACTTGAAGAAGAACTGGAAAAAGGTGTCGAGGAAGAGATGAAAGATGAGGAAATGTTAAAATGTGAAAGGAAAGATAAAGTACAGCTGTTAACTGTTAATGAAGTGCGTAAGGAATATAAGGTAGTTATGGCAAAAATAAGACTGATGAAATTCTGTCCCAGAGAATACTCCAACATGGCGCCTGGTTTGGGAGTAAATGACTTTGTGGCAGTGCTAACTAGTGTTGGGTTATATGAATTAGCACTTGAACTGTGTGATACTTTTTCTCTCTCCATGCAGTCAGTATTTGAGGCACTCACCATGACCTGTATTTCACTGTCAACATTGCGGCGTTACACCACTGAGGACTTGGATTATGCTTGGCAGTGGTTACATGAAAATGGTGTGTCAAACATTGTGGTCAGTGAGCACAATATAGTAAATCTTGCTTGGGGCCTATTGGAAACTTTGTGTGAAAAATATGAAGGACAAGATGACACACAGCTACACAAGGTTTGTCACATTCCTTTTATTTTATTTTTTAATTCTTCCTATTGAAATTATTCCTTAAGGCTGGTAGTGTTTTGTAACAGTAAACTCAGATGTAGAGTTCTGTACGGATGGTGTCTGTTTTTTCAGACATGCATATCCAAAAGAATAAACACCATTGACTCAGTCAGCAGGTGTATTCAGTACATGCCGAAATAAATATCCAACATTTAGCTGCAGTGGGGTATTACAATATTTCAATGTGGATGCACACCAGTATCTGAACCCTTGAGAGAGTGTGGTTAGGCTGCAAGCAAGTGGATTAATGGATAGGAGGTGCTGCTATGTAGTGAGTGACTTTTGGGGGTTTTGGTTGGACTGGGCACGCTTGGATAGCTGAGGCTGTTTGACCGCTCACATAAAGCAAGAAGTTTGGGTTTGACTCCTGGTCCAGCACAAATTTTCATCTGTTGCCGTTGAGTTAACTCAGTGCCCCACTGCAGCTAAACATCAGATATTTTTTTCACGATGAAAGGTATTGTAATCATTCTGGCTTTTGTATTTCATAGTTCATTCTTTTTGTAATACTGATTTCAAAGTATTTTATGTTCTTTCTTTTTGTGATTTATTGCAACAACCTGAAATTTGTTACTTACATAACAGTGAGTGAGTAGCTGTAAATGCAGAATATAGTATATGTGTAATGATATCTAATTTCCAAGTCAAAAGTTTTGTTTTGTTTAGAATGGAGTGTTCCTGGTTACACAAAGTATCCTGCATCAGTAGATTGGTTCATTAATGTGTTATCAAATACTAAAGCAGTGCACTAATGGAAAAAGTAATACAATACCATGCAAACATTTGCATGCCCATGACTTTTAAACTTATTATCCAAATCATAAAGTAGGCAGTAGATCATACAGAATGAAAATTATCATGTTGTTGGTCACATGAGGTGTAAGGGTGATTGAGCATCAGTGACATTTACTGTTTTCCGTGGACATCTCATAGGCAGCATCCGCAGATCACAGATTTCTTAAAAGATGAGACTAGATCTGTAAGGTCTGCTACCCGTTTCAGATGACACAATCGCATGATTGACAGTGAAGCAATTGTGGAGGCTGGGGAAAGTAACATCCTAGAGCACATGAAGTTCAGTGTTGTAGTTTGTGAATAAGCTACTGAAGCTGCGTACCTTGTAGATTGAACATGCATATCATTCACTGTGAAGAACTGGTTCCTCCTATACAGTACTGGTGTGGGAGTATTCACAACATGTAACAGAAGCAAGTTGTCCACCTTCATTTCTCTATCATGGCCAACTCCCAGAGGTCCCACAGCTCTTTTGCATGACCCCAAGCTATTGCAGCCTTTTTTCTTTCTTGGTGTGTTTTCCCTTCCCCATGCTCACTCCTTCCCATCATCACTCCTCCTCCTCCTGCCCTCTTCCACACTTTCTCCCTCAGTGTTTCCCTTTATGATGACCCAGCTATTCTCTCGGTTTTGATATTTCTTTTTGTTCTCATATCTCGTGTTTCCACTCTCTCACCCATCCCCACCCTCGCCCTTTTTTCTTTTTTTAAATTTTTTTCTGGTCTCCTGTAGGGGACGACCTCCCTTTCTAAATTCTGTTTCCATAGTGTGAGCCATTTGGTGAAGAACTCCCTCCCTAGCATCTCTGGCACACGTTCCTCCCACCCCCACCCCTCCACCCCCCCACCTTCCCCCTTCCTTCGCTAACAGGCTGGCATAATTGGCTGTCAGCATGCTGCCTCTTGAGATCGGTATTGACCTTTGATCGGTATTACACTGTCAAATTCTAAGGATTTGGAATGTGGAATGACATACTCTGACTTTGTCGAACAAACTACAGGCAATAAAGGACACCACGAATTTGTGGAGGTCCTCCATGTGGGCCTCTTGGAAGGACTCTTATCGTTCTTTACCGGCTCCACATCAGCCATACTTGGCTGACTAATGGTCATCCTCTCCATCTCAAGGATTAGGCACAGCATTGTTGTGGTGCCTGATTGACATTGGCCCACATTTTGCTGAACTGACACAATCGCATGATTGGCAGTGAAACAATTGTGGAGGCTGGGGAAAGTAACATCCTAAAGCACATGAAGTTCAGTGTTGTAGTTTGTGAGATAAGCTACTGAAACTGCGTGTGTTGTAGATTGAACATGCATATCATTCACTGTGAAGAACTGGTTCCTCCAATACAGTACTGGTGTGGGAGTATTCACAACATGTAACAGAAGCAAGTTGTCCACCTTCACTTCTCTATCATGACTAACTCCCAGAGGTCCCACAGCTCTTTTGCACGGCCCCAAGCAATTGCAGCCTTTTTTCTTTCTCGATCTGTTTTCCCTTCCCCATGCCCACTCCTTCCCATCATCACTGCTCCTCCTCCTCCTGCCCTCTTCCACACTTTCTCCCTCAGTGTTTCCCTTTATGACGACCCAGCTATTCTCTCGGTTTTGATATTTCTTTTCGTTCTCATATCCCATGTTTCCACTCACTCACCCCCCCCCTTTTTTTCCCCTATAGGGGATGACCTCCCTTTCTAAATTCTGTTTCCATAGTGTGAGGCATTTGGTGAAAAACTCCCTCCCTAGCATCTCTGGCACACGTTCCTCTCCCCCCCCCCCCCCTTCCTTCCCCACCATAGCTCACCCTGCTGCCTCCCTCCTCTCCCCCCCCCCCCCCCAATCTCCTGCTAGGTCACCAGCATATGTAGTCACTCCATTTGGTGGGGATGTTATGTGCCCATCTGGCTGAGCACACTGACAACACAGGGCTCTCACTTGTGATATATGAGCTGTCATTGCCTTGTGTATACCTATTACTGGTTGCTCATTTTTTTTGGGGCCGTGCCATGCAGCCCTTGGCCCGGCTGGGGGCGCCCATGGGGTGAGCCCTTAATCGAAGTGGGTGGTACCAAGGTGGATGCTCTGCACCTGAACCATGCTAAGCTCAGTACTTCTGGCCCCTCCTTGTGGCCTGCTGTGGACTTAATCTTCATGACTCGCTACCCCTGGTGTAAGCAGACAGTGACTTAGCAGCTGACCTGGTTCTACAGTTTATTCATGAAGTGGGTTTTTTCCACTTTCTCTGAAGGAAGGCACGTCAGCCCATTGAGGGTTTGGCAGGATGTCCTGTTGCCTCCAGTGCCCTGAGTGGACAGCGGCTTGTTCTACCCTCTCTTTTGCTCTTCTTCTCTGTTCTTGTGTGTTCTGTTTAACTTGGTGTTCTTCCTTTCTTTCCCTGTGTTTCATTCATCCTGTCCATGTTGCTAGTCTTTCCTGGGTATTGATGAGTGGGATACGCCCAGGTAAGTGGTGTGGGGTCCCTCAGTTCACTTTCTGCTTTTGAGGGCTTTCGGCAGCTCCCTGGATGGGGCACCTTGCCTGCCTTTCTTCCTTTCCTCCCTTTTCTTCTTCTGTGTTCATTTCTCTAGGCTTTTTGTCGGGCGTAAGTAAATTTCAGGATTTTCTTTCATGTGGTTTGGCACACTAGGCTCTTCTTTGGTGCGTAGTTTTGTTGGCATGACTGTTTCAGGTAGGAGGGACTGAGACCTTGTAGTCTGGTCCTTTTAATCATTAAACCAACTAACAAATGTATCATTACCAAGCGGGGAGTGGGGAAAATTCTTTGCTGTTCCTTGGCCAGATGGTGAAAGGCTGAAAAGTTGGCCTGCTGGTATTTCTGCAGACAGATCAATTATTAAATCAGCTGTATAACAATTCCACCCATTGTTCATCTACCTATATCAGAAGCAAGCCTAGTTAACAGTCATTTATATCTTAATATTCGAAAGGTTGGGAAAACGGAATAAATCTGTGATAAGTATATAACACTCAAAAACTCCCCAACCAGTGCAGTTGCAGTTGTGTAAGTCCTGTAGCACTCCCCACTTAGTCTAGGAACTTAACCATAGACTTTGGACCTGACAAGGAAATTCCCATCGCACCCCTCTCAGATTTAGTGGTACAAGGGCTCAGTGGTCAGCCCGTCAAAAACTGAATACAGATCAAGCATGAAACCAGGTGGAAGGTGTTTTGACCTCTGTGTGTGTGTGTGTGTGTGTGTGTGTGTGTGTGTGTGTGTGTGTGTGTGTGTGTGTTGGGGGTGGGGGTGGGGGGGACGACAATAGAAACAGTGGACAGTCCAAGCACATCAAGAGCAACTGAGAGCAGTGTGGAACAACTATGGCGTCGTGGTTAAGTGGTCACAGTATTAATCTGCAAAGCAGGCGAGCCATGTTCAAAGATCCCTAATACCAACGCTGTTCACTGTATTCAAATTTGTGTTTGTGTCATGGTGTAACCTCCATTTTCAACATCGAGGGATAAGGAATGGACGTATAATGAAAGCTGATTTTGCACATCTACTCTATTAGCAGCCGAAAGGAAGTGGCTTTCGAATGCGAATTGCAAATTTTTGATGACAAGGTGACAAGTAAACCGAATCCTCCACTGGAAACCACATCTGGTGTGTCATACACAGCATTAGTGACAATATGTGTGTCATACGATAGGAATCTCTTATTGATGCATCTAACTTGCGCACCTGATGAATGAGTGAGAGATGCCTCCTTGCCCGGTTTAGGTGGTTTGTATGAATGTGATAACTCCCAAAGAAATAATGAAAACACAGTAGTGTATCACATAAGTTGCAACAAATAAAAGCAACAGTTTCACAATTACACTTCCCTGTGCTCTACCAGAACACGTTTTTAACACTTTTTGTGTTGCATTCTGTTTTGGAAGTTCGGCTGTTGAATTCCTTTGTTGTAACATGGTTCACGCCTGTTTATTTATTCTTTTCATTACCTTGACATGTGTATGTGGTATCTTGCCTGCTCTCACTTTTCATAACATAATTTTGTGAAGGGGGAGGGAGTAAATGGCACAAGGGAGTTTGGAACATGGCTTGTCTGCTTTGCATTCCAACACCGTGACCACTTTTTTGCTTTCTTTTCACAGTTCAGTACACTTTCTTCCTGTTTCCCTGCTTGATCCTTGTTCAGTTTTTGACAGGTTGCCCACTGAGCCATCTTACCACTACATCTGAGGGGGTTGCGATCAGGAGTTTACCTTGTATCATTCTAAAGAAACTGTGGTCTTCTGAGTGGAATGCCATTGTCACATCCATAATAGCATGACATGTCAAGAATCACACAATATCAGCAATGTAACTGTCCTGTAACATACTAACCCAAGTGAAGCTGCATGGATGCTCATTCAAATGACAGAGCCATTACAAGCCTCAGGAACCTGTTTGGGCTTGAAGAAAGCAGAACTTGACTGGACATAAGTTAACTGTGTATGTCTGGGCTGCTGTCTTCAGGAGCAGAGTGGTTTATCCTCTAAAAGGACATTTTGGTAGGTGGTGTTGCTGAAGTGGTGTCAGACCACATGGAAATAGTGGCAAGCACTTTGGCAAAAAGGAGGAGAGGGGATGTTAAGCTTCATCAGTGATGAACTTTCACATCTTTTACCGTTTTACTTCCAGCAGTGTGGCCGTGAAGTATCTTAGGCCACCTACAAGTCAGTGAGGCTTGAAACTTGTGTTCTCTGAAGAACATAGTGCATAATAAACCACTGCAGTTTAACTTCTAGCGTAAACCACAATACTGCTCTTATTCTCCTCAGATATGCAAGGTGTGATTAAGAAATAATTCATTTTTTTTTTATTCATGTAGATCAGTGTTATTCTTCAAAATAGTCTCCATTAGAATTAGATACTGGTCACTTGCATTTTCCAATCCTGAACGTGGTTCACACCTGTTTATTTCTGTAACTTAATCTGTAACTTAATCTTTAGTGGTTACTGCTGTATACGGGGGCTGGGATATCATAACTATTTCTTCCATGCAAACGGCATTGAACTTTCAGATAGTATCCTCTATTGATCATTCTCCTGCTACAGGATCCGTGAACATATTCTCAGTTCAAATATAATAAATTTCCTTGAGACGGAAAAGCTTTTGCCCACAAATGAGCACTGATATACAAAGCGTTGCTCATGTGAAAATCAGCTTGCCATTTTCTCACACGATATCTTTATCGAGCCACGGATGATAGGCAACAGGCAGATTCTATATTCCCAGGTATGGAAAAAAGTTTTGGCACAGTACCCCAATGCTGTCTGTTAACGAAGGTACGAGCATGCGGAGTGGGTTCGCAGGTTATGTTAATCCCCCGCAAGGCGCACACTGCTCTTTGATGGGTTTATGCTTGGCTACCATGAGGCCCAAGCCTGTGCAGCATCTTTTCCCTTTCGTGCTGCATGGCTACCCTCTTGCCATTCTTTCCTCCCTCCCTTGGGGAACAAGTCTGGGATGTTTTTGAAAATGTGTTCTGCATATTCAGTCGCCGATATCAGAGCAGTTTCTCCATTCTCTTTCATTTCTTTTTTTTGTTCCCCTTCTTCTATCCTTCCTCTGCTTCGGTGTTTGAGGTTCATCTTTTTCTTCTTGCTTCCTGTGCACTCCTAAAGGCCAACCCATGCATATGACGCGTAACAGGTGACTGGGTAACGCATAATACCCAGCCCCAGGTTGACAGGTAGGATTTGCATGTACCCCTGATAAAGGTCAGGCCCATGGAGGGGTGATTGCTGGAGCTGCTACCATCCCAAATTGCCGATTGTTCTCTCTGTCAGGTGTTTGGGAGGAGTGACGTGAGGTGTGAACAGTCACCTAAGGCGGTTGCGCCCCCTTCTGAGGGGGCCCCCAGTTTGAAAGAGCGCGCCATCGGAGACATTGATAGTCATGGGGGATTATCTCACAGTGAGCCAGTCATCTTTTTCACCATCAACACAGGGTGTATACGGCCCGGGACAGCCGGAAGAACCAGGGAAAACCCGGGAATTTTTTCATCCGGGAGAAAACCGGGAAAAACCCGGGAATTTTTTAGAATTCTAGTAATTTTTCATTGTTTTAGTTTTCAGGTTAAATTTTTGTAACTTTGACTGGTAAGAACCAATACTCTAACATAGAATAATTCTGTATCTCGCTATTGCTTAATAATACTGCAGCAATAAAAAACGAACAAGAGAAAAAATAAACCTGAAGTCGCAAGGGAAATGCACCATACACAATAACAAAACACAGTGTTTATACAAGCGTCTGCCTACAGCAAAATGTGTCAAAGGCTTTAGGAAGACTATGCAATGTTTCATAACAACAAATTGCCTCTGATGAGTGTGACGTCACAACTGTTCACATTATATTCGTTTGAGCAGTTATGAGCGAGCTTATGCGCATGTGCAGTTGAGTCGCGTATGAGTAGTACCTTCTCCTGTTTCTGATTACAAAAGTGTGGCAGTTAGCTGTATAAGCAATAGCAGCAGGCAGCCAGATGCAATCCGGAAAAATTTTACTGGTGCGCCTACGCTGCCTGATTCACGCATGCGCAACAGGCCTGGAACTAGGGGGTGGGGACAAACCCTGCCCCAGGTGGCAGTTTCGGGGGGAGGGGGGGGGGGGGGGGGGGGAATTAATATTATTGAGGAAAAGGACCTTATTTCACAAAGCGCCTAACAACCAGTGCACAGTGGTCTACCGAATGCCAATCGCTTTTTATGTGGTCAACTGCGTTTGCAAATGATCAGCGTTGTTATAACTACTAACTAGATTCAGACTTCCAGAGTGGAAATAAACTACTAACGGGAATAACAGGCAACAAATATTGCGTATTGCCTCCTCCGTGTATCCAAGAAAATTTAATTTTGACAGAAAATTTTTGGTAAGACCACTACATTACTAAGGGCCAGTAATACAGTCCCAGGCTTGCAGCCATTAAAGTTCTATTCTGGGAGTAGCGCGGAAAACGCGTTGTACGAACACGTAATAACACCTAACCGGAGAATAAATGCGAGTAACTAAACCGGTGATTGTGGCAGGGTTAGTGAAGTTAACAGAAGAATAATTTTTGACACTGGCAGGAATAGTTACAGAATTAGTGATGACAAGATTGTTTGTTAGAAACAAATCACAGAAGAATATGACAATTCCAAATTTATATAAAAATTTCGTACTACTACTTTTCGATCTCATGCTTCAGAAGCTAGAGTGTATGAATGAAATGTGAAACTATTTCCTAACATAAAACTTTTTGCTTGTAGTAGACCTAATAGGCATTTGATATTGGTACTTTGTGAATTATATTCCGTGGTGTTATAAACATGACCATTTGTGCCAAAACAGTCTCATTTATTTGGTGTGTGTAACAATTACTGCAATATTAGGCAGGCGTATTTCATTTTATCTAGCAGACAGTGACAAAATACATGTAATCAGATCGAGAAACCACACCAGTCTTGGGTACTATTTGTATCGACAGCTTTTCTAGTATTAGACGACGACATTTCGTTTTTTCATGTAGCAAAACGTTGACGAACTTTGTTGGGGTAATAGATTCTTTCCCAGAAAGGAAAGTACGCCATATAAATCTGAGGCAAGATTAGAGAGAGAAAAAGCTAGGACTCGAGGATTGAAGAAATGTGTTATACTGTCTTGCTTGTCTCTTGTCTTTACTCGTTTTATGTATCTTATATTTAATTTTATGTCACACAAAATAGGAAGTTATTAGCTAATAGGCAGTAAAGACTGCAGGATGTCAAACCGGCCGATTGGGGGCAGGAGAGGTACCACAGGACATTTTAATTTACACTGGCATGAATATAGTTTGATGGCACCCATTACAAAATATTGCATGTTTGAATTACACAGAGTGAAATACAGAGACGTGCGATGGAAGAATGCTGTGTGAAGAGGCGTGGCACTGCACTTTGGCACACTTAAGACCAAATAACGTGTCTTACACGTGACCTGTGTTTACATTAAGTGATTTTGGTGTTTCCTCTTCGTTTATTTCTCTTACGTCAAATGAAAACAAATCAGATTTCTGTGGCCGGGAGCTATCAAGTGAATTAAAATACATTCACTTAATTGCGGAAGGCTAAAATACATTATTAGTTTCAGATTTTGTTTCCACCTTTCTGACAGTCAAGCATTAATCGCCTTGGTCCACAAAATTCCCATGCTCATGGAGTGTCCTCGAATGTCTTGTTTCTTTTATGACATAATGTAAGATCTTTGAATGTTTTACACGTACGAACGTACAGGCTTCCTGCGTCATCGTAGCTGTGCAAGCGCGGTGCTGCCTGGTGCTCTCTCGCAACTGCTGAAACTAATCTATTTCTAGCAGGTCACGAGAAAATATTCAGAATGGTTGTTGGGAAGCGTTACTTTCAAAGTAAATTTCTTTTTACGCAAGATGAACTCTGTGCGCGAATGTCCGATGAACTTTTTAAATCACAGGGCGTTTGACTCCCATTCAAAAATCAAATCTTTGATGACGACCATTTAGAATATTTTCGAGCCCAGAAGATCAGACATTTATGTCGTTGTTAAAAAATTTACTGGCACATTTGTGTTATGTATCTTAAAGTGTAACACGTGCAAAAAAGATCAACATTATGTGTAAAAGCTTAGCTTCTCCTGCAGCTTATTAATCTTAGAGACCAATATTATACGTAAAAGCTTTTCTTTTCTTGTAGCAACACTATGTATATTAATTTAAACTGTACCTTTTCCTATTTGTGTGTTCGCACTACTTAACACTGATGTTGCTATTGGCTGACTACATCACGTGTCCTACACTCTGAATATCCGCTGTCATCGGCTAGCGAGATCGCTTGACGTGAGCTATGACTGGTTTACAAAAGCGCATTACAATCTCGATTTCAATTCTTTGGAAAGTAACATGCGGTGTTTGGTGGAATTCGAATTTATATTTTGGTAATACGAAAATATGCAGTGTACATGTTGCTCCACATCAGACATCTTTCCAAAAACATATTTTTTCCCCCGAGTTTCGTTTTCTAAAGTGCCAAGAAATTCTATGCTGGTGTATAAAACCACAACCATTGAAAGGAGTGATAAGTTTTACAGTTCCGAGGAAAAGTATGCTGTTACTTAACACGGAAAAAGTGTATTTTTAGCTGGGAAATCTGGGACTTTCTTTTCCTCGGCCACGTATACACCCTGCAACATCTACCAAACATAAACTGAAAAAGGCTAATTCTTCAAAGACCCTCCCAACTGCACCACGGTTCCTTGTGGTATCATGTACTAAAGACGGTCAGTCCTTTGCTACATTAAATCCATTTGTTATTCAGAAAGGTGTTGATGCAATTGCTAGCCCTGTGAAATCCTGTTCTCGTTTACGAAATGGCGCATTGCTTTCGGAGACCACTTCTGGTTCTCAAACACAACAACTGCTTGCAGCTTTGCTCCTCCACAGCTGTCCTGCTCATATCGAGGCCCATTGAACGCTGAATTCTTCCCTTGGTGTTATTTACAATAGGCTGCTCAGTGGTCTGACTGAGGCAGAAATCCAAACATACCTCTCTGATCAAGGTGTCACTGAAGTCCATTAGGTGATGAAAAAAGTAGATGCATCCCTAGTGCCCACACACACATATTTTCTCACTTTTGATAGAATGGTGCTTCCATCAAAGATCCAAGCAGACTATGAAGTTATCACAGTATGACCGTGTATTCTGAACCTGATGTGCCGCTACCAGTATCATCGTTACATACTCACTCGAGAGTCCTGTCGACACCCGGCCAAATGTGTAAAGTGTAGGGATGCTCATGATGGCGATTGTTTGCCTCCTCCTCCACACTGTATCAACTGCAATGGCAACAATACAGCCTTCTCCCATGTATCTTGATGAACGAACTGTCCAGGAAATCCAGGTGAAGGAAAAATGCCTTACCCGGTTCACTTGCAAGTTTTTGGCTAATCAGAAACCTCATGTTCTACCATCTGGCACCTACAGTATTGTTCTTGCTGCATCTTGCTCCACTAAGGTCGTGGCCACACAGACATACGACCTCAAATTTAGTACTGCGATCGTGAAATCATGGAGCTTCGTGGTAGTGTCCCATATCATCGTCCAGTTGTGCAAGAAGCCACTAACCTCTTGCCTCTCAGGCTGAAGTCACCTGCTACACAACCGCCAGGCCGGAAAGGACAGAAGGAATACACTCGTGAAGACTTCCTTCATCCATCCAGCCAACAAGCATCAGAGTACTACGGTGTGTTGTTGATTTTCACTTATGGACCGTCTGACAGCAACAGAAACAATAGAAATCATAGAACAAAATCTCTCATCCCACAGCAACCTCACCACAGACACAATAAAAGAAATAACAGATATGCTCAGACTGACAACTGAACAAAACTACTTTCAGTTTGAGGAAGAATATTATCTACAAACGGATGGACAGCCCATGGGATCCCCAATATCAGGAACACTAGCAAACATTTTCATCAGTCACCTTGAAAATCAGATATTTGATAAGATAACCACAAATGAAAGTTTCAAAATCATATATTGGTACAGATACGTGGATGACATTATTTGTTTGGTAGACGAGCCAAGTGAAAAAATAGATGAACTCCATTCAGAAATAAACAAAGCTCATAAGAACATAAAATTCACACTTGAAAAAGAAAAAGAAAATCAAATAAATTTTCTTGACATTACAATTAAAAAAGAAAATGGAAAACATACATTTAACATCTTTAGAAAACCAACAGCCACGGACACAATAATACATTCCACATCCAACCACCCCCAAAGCCAGAAATTTGCAGCACTAAGACACATGTTACATAGATTAAACAGAATCCCACTCAGTAAGAGAAACTATGAACAAGAAATGAACACGATCATACAAATAGCTAGGAACAACGGGTATGACACACATGTGGTACACAGGCTCAATCAAAAAATAAAAACACAAATAAAAAACAAACACAACATTTCCACAATACAAAAGAACTCACAAGCTGAAAACTTACAAACACACTCAACAAACACACACAATGACAACACCACACAGAAAAGAACCAGATGGTACACCATGACCTACACACATAAACTAACACACAGAGTTGCAAACATCCTAAAGAGACAGGGCTTCAAAATAGCATATAAGCCTGGGCAAACCCTTCAATCACACCTAAGCCAGCCAGCTACCAAGAGGGACAAATTCCAACAATCAGGAATATATAAACTTGAATGTCAAAGTTGTGATGCAGTATACATAGGCATGACATGCAGGAATTTTGAAACAAGATACAAAGAACATATCAGATGTTGGAAGTATGAAACAAACCATTCCACATTTGCAGAGCATTTAAAACACTACAACCATCATCCTACAAACATGGAACAAGAAATGAAAATAATGAGAATAAGCAACCATGACAAACATCTTATACAAATGCAAGAAAACTTCCACATCCAGAAAGCCATAGCAGAAAACAAACATGTGATAAATGAACAAACACACATCAGCACAGGCTCCTTACTACACTTAATAAAGGAAATGATAACATAAAAAAAAGTATATACCACCAAAATACACACACACACACACACACACACACACACACAACAGCCCCCCCCCCCCCCCACCTCAAAAAAAAAAAAGAAAAAGAAAAAAAAATGCATAACACCAAAATACAGACAGACACACAATATATATATATATATATATATATATATATATATATATATATATATATATATATATATATATATCACACCAAAACACACACACACATACACAGGACATAAACAAAAATAAATAATTAAATACAATAAAATAAAATAATATGACACCAAAAAACACACACACACACACACACAAATGCATACACCAACAGACCACAGATACTTCGATAGTTACACTCATAAGTTTGGCAGTAATATTCGATCTTTGGCAAAAACATTTGACAGTCGCCAACAGAAACCAAAACATTGCATTAAAAAAAAGCGTTCAGTGCATAGTGCTGTGGAATGCAGAAAAAAACAGCAAATTGGCGCTCATAGGAAGAAGAATAAGACCAAAAATGTAACAGGAGCGTAATATATAAGAAACTGTCTACGCAACCTGTAAGTACAGTTCAAAACATTACTACTTAATAGGAAATACCAACCACCAGAACTGTTTATAACCTATAGGCACAGTGACAAAAATCTAAATAAAATAGCTAACATATGTACATATTACAGGCCACTGATGATGCCTTGCAGAAAATAAAGGCGAAACGCGTATGGCACTAAAATTGTGTTTTATTCAGTTGCTGTCAGACGGTCCATAAGTGAAAATCATCAACACACCGTAGTATTACGCGCAACTGAGGAGGACAGGACCAAAAAATTGAAGCATCAGAGTCTTCCTCTGTGAACTGCAAAGACTCGAAGTAGTCAAACAAAGTGAAACCATCTTTTCTGTCACCAACTCAGAGATCCTCTTCGATGGTGCCGCCACGTGATACCCTCACCAGCCGATCTCCTTGTCGTCGATGCACACCACCAACCATTTTCTGCCCTGTACTCTGCAGACTGACAGAAGGAGAATGCCTACACCTCTGTAGACCTCACTGAGCAGGATCCCCCTGCCTCTGTGTCCTGTAGCAGCAAGTCTTTGAAAGCTGGCACCCCCTTCATTTTTTCCTCGTTGTGACACTCTTCCACTGGAATGTCCGCGGCCTTCGATCTAACATAGAGGACTTACAGCTCCTCTTAGAAGCGTATCATACACTTGTTTCCTCCAGGAAACAAAATTGTGTTCTTATGACCGCTTTGAGCTTTCGCATTTCTTTCCTGTCCACTTTGATTTTTCCGCGAAGAATGACATTCGACCTCGTGGGGGAATCATGCGGCTCATCTGGGATGATGTTCATAGTCAACCCATCTTCCTGGCTCATTTTTCTTCCCTTTTCCCTTTGTACCGTTTACATCCCTCCTTCCGGGGCCTTCTGGCTCCGTCTCAGGGTGGGTTCCGTAAAGGCCGCTCCGCCACCGACAATCTGGTGAGTCTGGAGTCGGCCATCCGTACTGCCTTTGCCCGCCGTCAGCACCTGGTCGCTGTCGTTTTCGACATGCGGAAGGCATACGATATGACATGTCGTCATCACATACTTTCTATGCTTCATGGATGGGGGTCTTCGGGGCTCTCTGCCGATCTTTATCCAAAATTTTCTGTCGTATCGCACCTTCCGTGTGCAAGTCGCGGCCTCTCATAGTTCCTCCCGAGTCTAGGAGAACGGGGTACCACAGGCATCTGTCCTCAGTGTCTGCCTCTTTTTAATCGCAATAAACGGTCTCGCTGCAGCGGTGGGAAATTCTGTCTCCGCTTCCCTGTATGCTGACGACTTCTGCCTTTACTACAGCTCTACTGGCATTGCAGCTGTTGAACGTCAGCTACAGGGCGCTACCCACAAGGCGCAGTCTTGGGCTGTAGCGCATGGTTTTCAGTTTTCGGCTGCCAAGACCCGCATTATGCATTTCTGCCGGTGCCGAACAGTCCATCCTGAGCCGCGGCTTTATCTTGCCGACGAACTCCTTGCTGTGGTGGAGACCCACAGGTTTTTGGGTGTAGTTTTTGATGCCTGGTTGACTTGGCTGCCTCATCTTCGGCAGCTTAAGCAGGTGTGTTGGCGGCATCTAAATGCTCTGAGATGCTTGAGCCACACCCGCTGGGGTGTCGACCGATCTACCCTGTTACGGCTCTACCAGGTGTTAATCCAGTCCCGCCTGGATTATGGGAGCCTGGCTTATGGCTCAGCATCCCCATCTGCGTTGCGGGTGCTGGACCCAATCCTCCACAGCGGGATACGCCTTGCCACTGGTGCTTTCCGTACCAGCCCAGTGGACAGCATACTTGTAGAGGCGGGTGTCCCTCCACTGCGGTTAGTGCGCCAACGTTTGCTGGCCGCTTATGCTCCCCATGTTTTCAGCTTGCCCGGGCATCCAAACTATCGTCTCCTGTTCCTGCAATCGGTCGTACATCAGCCAGAACGTCGGCCCCGGTCAGGTTGTACGATCGCGGTCCACGTCAAAGAACTTCTCTCCGGGCTTAGGGTTTTCATTGTTCCACCTCCTTTCTGGGCCACTTTGCGTAAACCCCCATGGTGTGTTCCTCGCCCTTGCCTTCGGCTCGACTTGGCACAGGGCCCGAAGGACTCAGTCCCTCCAGAGGCCTTCCGCCACCGCTTTTATTCCAAACTGGCCACGTATCAGGGCTCTGGCGTTGTATACACTAACGGTTCGATGGTTGCTGGTCGTGTCGGTTATGCGCTAACGCTAGGGGACCATTCCGAACAACGTTCCTTGCCGGATGGCTGCAGCGTTTACACTGCTGAGCTGGTCGCCATCTTTCGTGCCCTAGAGTATATCCGCTCCTGCTCAGGTGAGTCCTTCGTTATCTGTAGCGATTCCCTGAGCAGTTTACGAGCTCTCGACCAGTGTTTCCCTCGTTCTTGTCTGGTGATGGCTATCCATGAGTCCCTGCATACTCTTGCCTGTTGCGGCCGCTCTGTGGTCTTTGTGTGGACCCCCGGTCATGTCGGTATCCCGGGCAATGAACATGTTGACCGCCGGGCGAAAGAGGCCATCAGTAAACCATCTATGGACATTGGCCTCCCAGAGATTGATTTGCGTGCGGTCCTCCGCCGACAAGTTTTTGCACTTTGGGACGCTGAATGGCGCGATCGGATCACGCCTAATAACCTCCGTGCCATTAAGGAGACGACGACTGTGTGGCGGTCATCCATGCGAGCCAACCGCAGGGACTCAGTCGTCCTTTGTCGGCTCCACATTGGCCACTCCCGGCTGACACAAAGTTACTTACTGTGTCGGGAGGACCCTCCTCTGTGTCGCTGCGGGGCGGCTTTGACAGTGGCCCACATTTTGTTGGCCTGCCCCCTTTTAGCTGTGGTCAGGCAGACATTTGCGCTGCCTGATACGCTCCCTGCCCTTTTAACTGATGACCCTGCTATGGCTGGCTTAGTTTTACGTTTTATTCGGGCAGGGGTTTTTTATCATATGAGTGTTTGTTTTATTTTATTGTTTTGTGATCGATTCTGGCCTTTGGCCTACGGTTTTAAACTGAGTTTTTAATGTGTTCTCGGTGGTTGGCTTTTCAATTTTTAATCTATGGTCGGCCAACCACCGCCACACTCCGTGTGATTTTAATTTGTTATGTCTGTTCTTTGTCTGAGTTTTTCTTGCCCTGTGTTGTATGTTGTCTCTGTTATCCGTTTTTTACTCTGTGTGGTAGTTTTTAAGTTTTGGAACAAGGGACCGAAGACCGTTGCAGTCTGGTTCCTTTAATCCCACAAACCAACCAACCATCCCTCCTTCATTCGGTGTCGCTACGGCAAACTTTCTCCAGCTTATTAGGCAACTTCTCACCCCTACCTGCTGCTTGATGACTTTAATGTGCAAACACCCCCCCTCTCCCCCGCACGCGGGTCCGGGGGTTATAATATGCCCGAGGTATTCCTGCCTGTCGTAAGATACAACTAAAAGGTCTCACAAGTTTCGGCCTTTATGTGATGGTCCCCTGTAGGGTTTGACCTCCATTTTTCAAAATTTGCCTGAAGAGCGAGCCAATTATGGAAGGGTGCCTTACGTGGTACATCGTGGCCATCGTGCATTGAGATCTTTAGCCCACTTTCACGTCGTCACATTGCAGTCCCGCCCATTCTCCATCTCTTGCACAAGGGCACCTTCCTAGGTGTGTTTTCCACACGCACTATGCAGTGTCACTTTCTGTGCTGACGATGACCATGGACTTCTTTGGACCTGATATTCAGCACGGTAGTCAGTCCGTTGTGGTGGGGCCGCCATGTACCCTGTTGGTTATAGCCCTCTGACAACACAGGGATCGCTCTGCAGATGCCTGTGCCGTTAACTCCCCATGTATGCCAAGGAGTAGATGCCCATCAACCTGAGGCATCGAGACTCCTGGACATGGCCATCCTGCTGGGTGGCCTTTGCTGGGGGGAGGGCCCCTGGTTGGAACGGGTGGCATCAGGGCGGATGACACGCCATGAAGCGTAGTACGTCACCTTTTGCTGGTGGTCCGCCGCCAGCAGTCTCTAAGCGGGCAAAGTCTAACTTCAGTGCTAAGAAATATGACCCCAAGTCATTCCCCTCCCTGGCCACACCATGGGAGGAAACCCAGGCTAAGGATGGCAGTGAATCTTATTTGTCTCGGTACCTCGTATGTATGAGAGTTGATGGGGAATCTTTCATGTCCATGAAGCCTCAGTTTTTTGTGGAGCGTTTGGAGGACAAGTTTAGGGAGGTGGAGGGATGGTCCAAAATGCGCTCCATGTCAGTTTTGATAAAAACAGCATCCTCTGCTCAGTCACGGGCATTACTTTCTTGTGGCAAGTTGGGGGATGTTTGTGTTACCGTCACGCCTCATAAGAGCTTAAATATGGTCCAGGGTATTATATTCCACAGGGACCTTCTTTTGCAGTCCGACGACGAGTTGCGCACAAATTTAGAGTTGTGAGGTGTTTATTTTGTCCGGCACGTCCATTGGGGTCCGAGGGATAACCAGGTTGCCACCAGTGCCTTCATCTTGGCCTTCGAGGATGACACATTGCCCGAGAAGGTCAAGATGATGGTCTTCCGCTGTGATGTCAAGCCATATATCCCAATGCGGTGCTTTAAGTGCTCTACTTCCGGCCCCACCAGTCGAGATTGTGAACGTCCATCGCATCCCAATACTCCATGTGCCCTGCCTCCCATCTGTGTCAACTGCGGAGAGCATCATGGAATATAAAACCCTGGATGGACTGACCTACACTGAGGTTAAAAGAGGAAATTTGAGCGCCTACATCGTGTGGCTATAACCTCCTCATATGCCGCCGCTATGAGAACAGTTGTTGCCCTATTAGTTCCTCGAATTCCTGTCGCCTCTCAGAAATGGGAGACTACATCTGCCCTGTTGATGGTGGGGGGCACTTACCTCCCCGTTGCTCGCGCACGACCTACTTCAGGAGCAACATCCCCCAACCATAGGGGATTTCAATCCTCACTTCTGAGCCAGAGAAGCGTAAGGCTTCTTCGGCTCCTCTCGCCAGGAAGGGATCCCTTGGGTCACTCTCTTCTCAGGTTTCTGCTAGTGGGAAAGATGACATCTGCCAGTGGCTGAAGAGCCCAAAAGCAGCTGGTCTTAGGGCTTCAAGCTCATCCTCAGTCCCGGAGACTGATTCAGTGAAGTCCTCCCAGCCAGGGAAACCCAAGGAACAGCGCAAGAAATCGAAAAAAGAGACCCCCCCCCCAAGAACAAGGAACTTGTGGTGGCACCCACACCACCGCTAACTAAAAGCTCTGTGTCTGAGGATTGGGTGGAGATTCTGGCGTCCGCTGCTCTCTGGACTCTCAGACACAATGGATATAGACTGCTAAGGCTAAAAGTTGGTGGCAGCAGGTGACCCTGAGGCGTGAACTTCCTCATTGAATGTTTCATGCCTTCCCAGTCTCACGATGACATCACCCTTCAGTGGAATTGCGGCAGTTTTTTCCATCGCCTGGCTGAGCAACTGCAACTGTTAAGCTTTACACCTGCTTTCTGCATTGCTCTCCAGGAATACTGGTTCCCGGCAAAGCGGACCACTGCCCTCCGCGGCTATTAGGGATATTACAGGAACCATAGCGACTATAATCAAGTGTCAGGTGGAGTTTGCGTTTATGCCCTAAACTCAGTCTGTAGTGAAACTGTGCCCCTTCAAACCCCTCTTTAAGCTGTTGCTGTCAGAATACGGGCGACATAGGAAATAACTGTCTGCAGTCTATATCTTCCTCCAGATGGTGCAGTACCCCTGAATGTATTAGCTGCACAGATTGATCAACTCCCTAATTCTTTCCTACTTCTGGGAGATTTTAACACCCATAACCGCTTGTGGGGTGACACTGTGCTTAATGGCCGAGGCAGAGAGGTCAAAACTTTACTGTCTCAGTTTGACCTCTGTATCTTAAATACGCACATTTCAGTGTGTCTCGAGGTAGTTGCTCAGCCATTGATTTATCGATTTGCAGCCGAGGACTTCTCCCATCTATCCACTGGAGAGCACATGACGACCTGTGGGTAGTGACCATTTCCCCATCTGCCTGTCACTGTCTTGGCATCAGGCCCACGGACGCCTGTCCAGATGGGCTTTAAACAAGGTGGACAGGGAAACTTTCACCTCTGATGTCACCATTGACTCTCCCCCACATGGTAACATCAGTGTGATCGTTGGGCAGGTGACTACCACAGTTATTTCGGCGGCAGAAAACGCGATCCCTCGCTCTTTAGGGTGCCCCCGTCGATAGACAGTCCCATGGTGGCTGCTGGAAGTCGCTGAGGCAATTACAGAGCGTCGGTGAGCTCTACAGCGACATCCTTCCCTAGAGCATCTGATAACCTTTAAGTGGCTCTGTGCCCATGTATGCCATCTTATAAAATGACGGAAACAGGAGTGTTGGGAGAGGTATGTGTCGACCATTGGGTGCCACATGTTACGTTCCCAAGTCTGAACAAAGATCAGTTGTCGTTTTGGGTACCAGACCCCAACAGGTGTCCCTGGCGATACCATCAATGGTGTACTATGTACTGAGGCAAGCGCAATTGCCGAGCACTTTGCTGAGCACTATGCTGAGCCCCTGCATCGGAGAAATACCCCCCCGGCCTTCCGCACCCTCAGATGGCGGATGGAAAGGGAAGTCCGCTCGTTTACTACACACCACAGTGAACCCTATAACGCCCCATTTACGGAGTGGGATCCCTTCCGTGCTCTTGCACATCGCCCCGACACAGCTCCTGGGCCAGATCGGATCCACAGTCAGATGATTAAACATCTCTCGTCTGACTACAAGCACCATCTCATCATCATCTTCAACCAGATCTGGTGTGATGGCGTCTTTCCATCGCAATGGCGGGAGAGCACCATCGTTCTAGTACTCAAACCTGGTAAAAACACGCTTGCTGTGGATAGCTATTGGCCCACCAGCCTCACAAATGTTGTTTGTAAGCTGCTGGAACGTATGGTGTGTCGGCGGTAGGGTTGGGTCCTGGAGTCAAGTGGCCTACTGGCTCCATGTGAGGGCAGCTTCTGCCAGGGGCGCTCTACAACTGATAATCTTGTGTCCCTCTAGTCTGCCATCCAAATAGCAACTGTGGTGCAGATCGCTCTACTCTGCTGCAGCTCTACAAATCCCTTGTTCAATCCCACCTTGACTATGGGAGTCTGGTTTCTGGTTCGGCGTGTTGGGTGTACTTGACCCAGTGCACCACTGTGGCGTTCGCCTAGTGATGGGAGCTGTTAGAACGAGTCCAGTTACCAGTGGCCTGGTGGAGGCTGGAGTCCCTCCATTGCGGATCCGACGTGTGCAACTGCTCATTAGTTAAGTTGCACACATTCGTAATTCTCCTGAGCATCTGAATTACAGTATCCTTTTTCCACCCACAGCAGTTCATCTCCCATATCGACAGCCCAGGTCAGGGCTAATGATTGCAGTTCGCGTGCGATCCCTTTTGTCTGAACTGGAGTCCTTCCCTTTACCACCTCCCATGCAGTGCCATCTGCATACCCTCCATGGTGTACACCTGGGCCACAGATACGTCTGGACCTTTCGCATGACCGTAAGGACTCGGTTACTCCTGCCGCTCTCTGCTGTCACTTCTTGATTCTTGACGTGTTCTGGGGCTCTGAAGTGGTTTATACCGATGGCTGATGGTCATGTTGGCTTCGCCTACATCCACAGAGGCCATTTTGAACAGCATTCCTTGCCCGATGGCTGCAGTGTATTCACTGCAGAGCTGGTGGAGCACTTCAGTATATCCGTTCGTGCCCCGGGAATTGTTTCTTCTGTGTACTGACTCCGTGAGAAGCCTACAAGCTATCAACCAGTGCTACCTTCGCCATCCTTTGGTAGTATCCATCCAGTAGGTCATCTATGCCCTGGACTGGTCTCATCATTCAGTGGTGTTTGTGTGGACCCCAGGACACGTCAGCATCCCAGGCAACGAACTTGCTGACAGGCTGGCCAAACAAGCTATGTGGAAACCGCTTCTGGTGATAGGCATCTCTGAACCTGACCTGCGTTCTGACTTACGCCATAGGGTTTTTCGGATTTGGGAGATGGAATGGCATAACAGCACACACAACAAACTGCGTGTCATTAAGGAGACTACGAATGTGTGGAAGACTTCCATGCGGGCCTCTCGCAGGGAATCAGTTGTCTTCTGCCGGCTCCGCAACGGCCATGCTTGGGCGACCCACAGTTACCTCTTGCGCCGTGAAGACCCGCCTGAGTGTCGGTGCGGCGCCCAGTTGACAGTGGCCCATATTCTGGTGCTCTGTCCCACTTTGACTGCCCAGCGACGAAATCTTGGGTTACCGGACTCGTTGCCGCTAATTTTATCTGACAACGCCTCATCGGCTGATTTAGTTTTACATTTTATTCATGAGGGTGGGTTTTATCATTTGATCTAAGTTTTATCGCATGTCCTTTGTCCCTTTGTGTCCTCCACCCTAGTGCTTCGAGGGTGGAGGTTTTAATGTGTTGAAAAGTGGCTGATTTCTCCTTTTTTTATTTTCGTGATCAGCCAGCCATGGTAATCTGCTTTGTTGTTTCAATCTCTTCATCCCGTTTCTTGCGTTTCTGTGGTTTTCTTGTCCAATTTTGTCCATTTACATGTTTGTTGCCCTTCATCGTTCGTGTGATTTTGCTTTTCATTCCGTTTTGAGTTGTCAGTCTCATTTATTTTATTCTCACACTTGTGGCATTGTTTTATTTGGAACAACTGATGATCTTGTAGTTTGGTCCCTTTCCCCCACTTTTAATCCAACCAACCAACTTTTATGTGCACCATCCCCTTTGGGGGCTCACCCATAAGCTGTCAGAGAGGTGCCCTCTTGGCTAACCTTCTCTGTCACCTTAACGTCATCTGCCCCCACATTCTTTTCAGACTCCACTCACATCTATTTCCATTTGGACATCTCCTTCTGCACTGCCTAGCTTGCCCATCATCTCGAGAGGTCCATTCCCGCTGACAGGTACACGAGTGACCATTTCCTTTGTGCCATCAGATTGCTGACTCATGTCTCACCTATGTGCACACCTTAATGACAGCTTTCTCAGATCGACTGGAGGCTTTACTCCTCCCTGGCGGACTTTGACGATGAAAATGTCCCCAGTTGTGATGACCAGGTGGAATATCTTACAAATGTTATCCTTGCTGCTGCAAAAAGTTCCATCTTCACGCGTCTGTTTTACAGTGTTGTGTTCCAGTCCTGTGGTAGATTGAGGCATGCCGCAATGCCATTTGCATGCGGAAACTTGCTCTCCACATTTTTAACTGTCCCTGTGATGGCATATTGCATACATTATAAACAGTTGCATACACAGTGTCATTGTGTTCTTCAGGATATCAAAAAAGGTAGCTGTATTTCATTCACTAGTTCTTTTAACAGTTGCACTCGCTCTTCCATCATGTGGGCCAACCTCTGATGACTCACTAGGACCAAAGTCTATTCCACTATTTCCGGCCTGACAGTAGCGGATGATGTCATAGTGGACCCTATTGCTATTTCCAACACCCTGGGCCTCCATTTTGCAAAGATTTCGAGATCCTCCCACTATAATCCTGCCTTCCTCCCATTGAAACATGTGGAGGAGGCTCAGGTATACCCATCTCTTCCCCGAATTGTTAGTGCTACAATGCCATCTTTACCATGAGGGAGCTAAATCGTGCTCTCACTTCATCCCGATCCTCTGCCCCAGATGTTCACATTCAGATGTTACAGCACGTTTCTTTTGTGGGCAAGCACTTTCTCTGTCCTACGTACAACTGCATCTGGGCAGAGGCCACATTTCCCATATGCTGGCATGAAGCTGCTGTCATACCCATACCTAAGCCCAGTAAGGACAAACACCTTCCTTCTAACTACCACCCCATTTCTCTCACCAGCTGTGTTTGCAAGGTGATGGAACATATGATTTGTGCCCGGCTGGTATGGGAGCTTGAGACTCGCAATTTAGAAACCACTGCATAGTGTGGATTTCGAGCACGCTGTTCTGCAGTGGACCATCTCATCACTTTGTCCACCCACGTTGTGAATGGTTTTCTGTGGAAATCCCAGATTGTGGCTGTTTTTTTCGATGTGGAGAAAGCCGACAACACCTGCTGGAGGACTGGTACCCTCCGTACTATCTATAGGTGATGCTTTCGTGGCCGCATGCCTCATTTCCTTCAGGAATTTTTAAAAACAGTTTTCAAGGTATGTGTGAGTTCTGATTGTTGGACACCTTTATCCAGGAAAACGTCCCCTTTGGAATTGCCATTAACCCTATGATAGCTTGTCTCCAATAGGCATCTCTCGCACCCCTTTCATTGGCGATTTTGTCATCTATTGCAGTCCTCCATGAATCGGTCTCATTGAGAGGTGTCTTCACCGATGTATCAATCGTCTTTACTCATGGAGCATCGGCAATGGCTTTCGTTTTTCTACTGACAAAGCCGTTTGTATGAATTTCTGGTTGCGCAGTTGGTTTCTTCCACTGCCTTTACATCTTATACCTGTTGCTGTTAGGATTGTTCCTGGGGCCCATGCTGGATACGAAACTTCCTTGGTCCTCCCATGTCTCTTATCTGCTGGCCCACTATGTGTAGTCCCTCAGTGTCCTCAGTGGTTCTTTCTGGGGAGCAGATTGGACCACCCTTCTCTGTTTGTACCGGTCTCTTGTCCATTCAAAATTTGACTGTGGGTGTTTCATTTATACATATGCATGTCCATCCCTCTTACGCCGTCTCAATAGTATCCACCATCGAGGCATCTGTTTGGCCGCTGGCACCTTTTGCATTAGCCTGGTTGTGAATCTGTATGCAAAAGCTGGAAAACTACCGCCATGACTTTGTCCTCAACAGATATACACTACTGACCATTAAAATTGCTACACCACGAAGATGACATGCTACAGATGCGAAATTTAACCGACAGGAAGAAGATGCTGTGATATGCAAATGATTAGCTTTTCAGAGCATTCACACAAGGTTGGCGCCGGTGGCGACACCTACAACATGCTATCATGAGGAAAGTTTCCAACCGATTTCTCATACACAAACAGCAGTTGACCAGCGTTGCCTGGTGAAACGTTGTTGTGATGCCTCATGTAAGGAGGAGAAATGCGTACCATCATGTTTCCGACTTTGATAAAGGTCAGATTTAGCCTATTGCGATTGCGGTTTATCGTTATTGTGACATTGCTGCTCGCGCTGGTCGAGATCCAATGACTGTTAGCGGAATATGGAATCGGTGGGTTGAGGGGGGTACGCCATGCAGGATCTATGCATCCAAATTGCATGAAAATGTCAGTTCAAGTATAATATATTTGTCCAATGAATACCTGTTTATCACCTGCATTTCTTCTTGGTGTAGCAATTTTAATGGCCAGTAGTGTACATGCCATTTGTCTGCCATGCATTGCCACCCATCCTATGTCTCCTTCTTTGTTGACTCCTCTGATTGCCAGTAGGGGAGCATTCCTCTTCTCTGTTACCTCTTGGAATTCGCTTTCTGCTCTTGACTGTGGTAACTACATGCCACTTTCCCAATGAGTGTGAACCCTTCACCACCTTGGCTTCATGCAGCTGCCGGTGTTCACCTTGGCCTCCATTTGCTTCCTAAGGACATTTCTCCAATCTTGATCTACTGCCTTCATTTTGACTAACTTCGTATGCAACTTTGTGATAGTACCCTTTATGTTCACTGATGCTTCTCTGACTGACCATGGTGTTGGGTGTGCCTTTGTCATTGGCACCATCATGGTTCGGTATCGTCTCAGTATTTGCAGCAGACCTCTTCACCCTGTATCAGGCCATGCAGTACATCCAGCGAAGCAAGCTTTTCAATTGCGTCATCTGCTCCGACTCAGTGCCCTCCAAAGCCTCTGTGTGCTGTACACCGTCACTCCCTTAGTGCAATGGGTCCAGGAAAGGTGTCACTTGCTCACTCTTCATGGAGCCACTGTGATGTTTATACGGGTTCCTGGTCATGTCGGTCTGACAGGAAATGAGGCCGCTGACGCTGCTGCTAAGGCTGCAGTCCTCATACTGCAACCTGCTAGTTCTTACATTCCCTCTGATGATCTCTGTGTTGCTGTCTGTCAGCAGGTGATGTCACTTTGGCATCGCCATTGGTCCTCCCTTCATGGGATCAAGCCTCTCCCAGTGGCTTGGTCAACCTCGTCTCAGGCTCTCCACATGAGGAGATCATTTTAGATGGGTTGCATATTGGGCACTGTCTTAGCAATCACCATTTGTTAAAATGTTGCTCCCCCACCACTTTGTGCTCATTGCCCTCAACCTTTAATGGTATGCCCTTTTTTTAACAACTTACGTTCTCATTTGTGTTTGCCATCTGAGTTATTGGCCGTATTAGTGAACGACGCGGAGGCTGTTGGCTGCGTTTTACTTTTTATCCCTGGTAGCAATATGGTGAATGGCTTTTAATCTTTTGTTTAGGACCTCCGTTTTTCCATGGTGTAATTTATAGACCTAACTCCATGTCCCTCATTTTAGTGGTCTTCTCTTCTGTTGATATAGATTAACGTGTAATTGTTTTTAACTCCTGTCTTTGTCTTCATGTTCTGTACTTTTGATAAGGACGTGTATGACCCTAGTTGTTTTTGTACCCTAAAGCAAAACAAAACGGGTCAATCTGGGCTCTCTCCCTTACCTTTCCCCCTCCCCCTCTTCCTCCCCTACCCCTTCCCATTTTTTCCATCCCTCTCCCTTACTCTTCCCCCTCTCTGTCTCCCTTTTCATGACTGCCTTTGTCTCCTTTCCTCCACACCCTCCTTTCCTCCTCTCTCTTAATCCCTTTTGTGCTCTACTCTCTGAACTCCTTTCATCTTGTGCAGCTGCTGTGTCATCTGGCAGAAGATTTGCGTCTCACTATCCTGCTGCCCCCATCTTGCCTCAGACACCATTTTCTATGTCCTTCCCACCTCCATCTAACCAAGCAGCTGCTTTCAATAATTTATATTCAGTAATCAGTTTTGCTTCTACCACGGGTGTGTACATGTTAGTATTTGCGTGTTTGAATGTGTGTACCCTCACTAGATAAAGAGCAAGATCTTGAAAACTAGTGTTAACTGTTTTCTGTTACATGTTTATGCCATGTACCAGTTTTCTTCGGTGAGGAGTTGCCTTTCCTGTATTTCACGTGTTAGTGGTGCCTTCCTGTATTTCACGTGTTAGTGGAGAGTTGTTTGTCTCATGGTGACATTAAGCTCAGTGGTCCACCTTAGTGCTTCAAAGAGATTTGGCTGTGTGGCACAACTGGGTTTCACCCTTTCCATTTTCTCATCAAGAACAATCACCACACACACACGCACACCCCTAAGATATAAGAACAATTACAGCTAAGAAAATTGGCACTCAGGCCACCTGAATTGTGTCAATGAGGAACGACTCCACCAGGTTCTGAGCCACACTATTAAATTTACACTTTCGGTAAGGTACCATGGAAAAACTTCAGTATGTGTTTGTATTAGAAAGACAGAGAGAAAGGACAAATTTTTCCTCTGCTGAAAAATATTTACTGAACAGTTTTGTAGTCAAATCTCCTTAACATTGTAGGTGCCTTCCTGACACAGGAGACTTCTCATGAAAGTCAAGTGATGATTCAGACTTCTCGTGGTTAGCACACTGGACTTGCATTCAGGAGGATGACGGTTCAATCCCACGTCGGCCACCCTGATTTAGGTTTTCTGTGATTTCCCTAAATCGCTCCAGGCATACGCCGGGATGGTTCCTTTGAAAGGGTGCGGCCGACTTCATTCCCCGTCCTTCCCTAATCCGATGACCTCACTGTTTGGTCTCTTCCCCCAAATAACCCTATAAAACTTCTCATATCCAGTCATTACTGCATAGAAGTACTGTAACAAATATGACTGAAAAGGCCATGCACAGAATCGTAGTTGGAAAGGGGGGGGGGGGGGGTGGTAAGGGTCCTTGGTTTCCGTTTAAGCTAGGAACAAGGAAGAAAAAGTTTTTGGTTAAGCCTGGACCAGTGGCCATTTGTTTAGCCATTCAAACATCAGTCTTACTGTAACTATGTTACAGAGAATTAAACAATTTTTGAACGACGAACCAGAGTTGGAACCTCGACAAATTGTGCAAATTGATTAATTTTAAAAGTCTAGCTAAATGAAACATGTAAAATTCAATCTTGCATGAATTGAATGCATGGAGGCAGTTTAAACTGAACCAAATATGTAAAAAATTGAAAACTTGCTTCCAAAAATCTAGCTTCATTCAAATTTTATGTGCAGAAATCACATACCCATGCCACTTTGGATTTAAAACTTGTGCAAGAAGTGTCCTGTTGTTTTGTGAAAGCTTTATCTCTTGCCACGTCATAAGTGACGTGGTTTGAAAGACAATAATTGTGCATGTCTGCAACTTAACTTTTCTTTATGATAAGTAACAGTCTGTCTTTTCCTGCATTGTTGATATTTCCATTGTTTGATTTAGACATAAAAAAGCCTATACAGGATCAGTCATAACACAAGTCGTCAAATATCTGTGGTGTCACCGCCAGACACCACACTTGCTAGATGGTAGCCTTTAAATCGGCCGCGGTCCGGTAGTATACGTCGGACCCGCGTGTCGCCACTGTCAGTGATTGCAGACCGAGCGCCGCCACACGGCAGGTCTAGAGAGACTTCCTGGCACTCGCCCCAGTTGTACAGCCGACTTTGCTAGCGATGGTCCACTGACAAATTACGCTCTCATTTGCCGAGACTATAGTTAGCATAGCCTTCAGCTACGTCATTTGCTACGACCTAGCAAAGCGCCATTACCAGTTACTATTGATGCTGTAAAACATGTACCGTCAAGAGCGATGTTCACCACTTATGGATTAAAGTTAAGTATTCCAGCAGCTACGTACGTTTTTTGTTAGTCTCATTTCCTTGACCTGTTCCAGACCTCACACCAGCCTGCGTGAGCTAAAACGCGTGCCTTTCGGCTTCCTCTCATAGTGGGTTGGCTGTCTGGCCAATCCACAACAATATCTACATCAGTTGCCAAGCTGTGGCTGTCTGATTTCAACATTATGATAGAGTAAAAGTTGGGAACCAAAATGAAAAATGCTCCTATCGTATCACAAAAAAGGTGAATACGTCCTGGGCAGAGTTAAGAATGGAACTTGCTTTTCGACTTATCTGCCAGCTTCAAAAACATTTCAATCAAAACTTATTGACATATTTGCACATTTTCATGAGTTAACCCCTTGTAATAGAGTTCGTGTCGGGAAGGGGGGTATATAATTGTTACATCCCACTTCTGACACAAATTGTGGAAGAGTACATGGTTTGAGGATGGGGAGAGAAACTTCTGACACCAATGTTAATGTATAAAATGACAGGGAAGGGGGAAGAAGGTTGTTAAATCTGCCTTGTGACAGCAGTGTGCCAGAGGTCAAGTGGTCAGGCTTTGATAGTGGGCATCCAGGGCTGCCTTTAAATGACAAAACAGGAAATTAAGTACAATAAAGAGTATATATTTCAATATGCGGAGTACAAATGGCACGCCTAGGGTCGGAAGTTAGCGGGTTTGGGCCAGTCTAGGAGGTCGAACAATTAAAATGGGCAACAGAAGGGGAAGCGGTTCATGTTAACTCACGTTGGTGGCCGGTCGTGAAAAGCAAGCCAGAGGCTCTGCCTTCCAAAAATACGTCTGTTCTGCTCGAGGTCTGGATTACAAGAGAGAGGGGCAACTGTGTTCTGTGCTGCAGACCACTCCAGTGTCCACTCACATGATCGGTATCCCACGCACGCTGTTGGCTAAAACCAATTGCGTGAATTCGCGAGCCGTTTCAGCAGAGGGCTCAGGGCGTCTCCTGTCAGCAGCTTTAACTGGACAGAACTGCTTCAGTTTTGAAAGGCAAGTGACTTGTGTCACGTAGACACGGCATGAATTACTCTGGGAGAAAACTTGTAAAGATTCCACTGGGCCTTTGAAATAAATTTCTTAAACTAGTTCCCTAAAATATTACTTAACTGGCTGCCATCCTGTACACTCTACTTCCCCAGCAGAGTGGGCTCTCTTAGCTGCAAGGTTTGGCACACCAGCATCTGGCAGTCTATAAGCTTGAAGTCCCTGATCCTGTGTCAAAAATCAGATGATTTGCCAATCATAGTAAACAATATATAATATCATATGGCTGAAGACCATACATGTAATAGCTAAAAAAATATTTGTGGGGGTGGATTTGTTCCCGGGGAGATGTAAAGACCTTTTTTTTTTATTTCTGGGTGGGGGAGGGTTTTGATTTTTTTCCCCGTGGGGCACCATTTCTCCCCCAAACCCATCCACTGTTACATGTATGGTGAGAAGTGTAACAACAAACAAAACAAAAATTATGTGCTTTCAGAGAGTGGGATGCATCTACAATAGGAAATATCCTAGAGTGGTGATGCATGCATCCTAAACTTTATTGACACATTGTATCATATGCATGACATGACAAATACCATGTTGGATGACGTGATGGCATGTGTTACATAATACTACATGTCATGTTACTTTACTTGACGTGATACAGTATATTGTGTGACATGGGTAGTAACACTGACAAGTAACAAAGTGGGAATATCTCAAGATGTTTTGATTTAAATGTCTTTGAAGCAGCCACGTTAGCAAAATACTTCTTTTACATCCCTAACTCTGACAAGGACATATTTTGTGATATGGCAGGAGCATTTTTCATTGTGGTATTTAATTTTATGTTTGTATTCCTTTTTGCCTGCTTCATTTACTGCATTTTTATATTTTCTTCTTTCATCAATTAAATTCAATATTTCTTCTGTCACCCAAGGATTTCTACTAGCCCTCGTCTTTTTACCTACTTGATCCTCTGCTGCCTTCACTACTTCATCCCTCAAAGCTACCTATTCTTCTTCTACTGTCCATTCTTGTCAATTGTTCCCTTATGCTCTCCCTGAAACTCTGTACAACCTCTGGTTCTTTCAGTTTATCCAGGTCCCATCTCCTTAAATTCCCGCCTTTTTGCAGTTTCTTCAGTTTCAATCTGCAGTTCATAACCAATAGATTGTGGTCAGAATCCACATCTGCCCCTGGAAATGTCTTACAATTTAAAACCTGGTTCCTAAATCTCTGTCTTACCATTATATAATCTATCTGATATCTTCTAGTATCTCTAGGGTTCATCCATGTATACAACCTTCTTTTATGATTCTTGAACCAAGTGTTGGCTATGACTATGTTATGCTCTTTGCAAAATTCTACCAGGCGGCTTCCTCTTTCATTTCTTACCCCCAATTCATATTCGCCTACTACATTTCCTGCTCTTCCTTTTCCTACTATCGAATTCCAGTCACCCACGACTATTAAATTTTCGTCTCCCTTCACTATCTGAATAATTTCTTTTATCTCATCATACATTTCTTCCATTTCTTCGTCACCTGCAAAGCTATTTGGCATATAAACTTTTACTACTGTAGTAGGCGTGGGCTTCGTGTCTATCTTGGCCACAATAATGCGTTCACTATGCTGTTTGTAGTAGCTACCCGCACTCCTATTTTTTTTATTCATTATTAAACCTACTCCTGCATTACCCCTATTTGATTTTGTGTTTATAACCCTGTATTCACCTGGCCAAAAGCCTTGTTCCTCCTGCCACTGAACTTTGCTAATTCCCACTATATCTAACTGTATCCTATCCATTTCTCTTTTTAAATTTTCTAACCTACCTGCCCAATTAAGGGATCTGACATTCCACACACTGATCCGTAGAATGCCAGTTTTCTTTCTCCTGATAACGACATCCTCTTGAGTAGTCCCCGCCCGGAGATCCGAATGGGGGACTATTTTACCTCCGGAATATTTTACCCAAGAGGACGCCATCATCATTTAATCATACAGTAAAGCTGCATGCCCTCAGGAAAAATTACGGCTGTAGTTTCCCCTTGCTTTCAGCCGTTCGCAGTACCAGCAGAGCAAGGCCCTTTTGGTTAGTATTACAAGGCCAGATCAGTCAATCATCCAGACTGTTGCCCCTGCAACTACTGAAAAGGCTGCTGCCCCTCTTCAGGAACCACACGTTTGTCTGGCCTCTCAACAGATACCCCTCTGTTGTGGTTGCACCTACAGTACGGCAATGTGTATCACTGAGGCACACAAGCCTCCCCACCAACGGCAAGGTCTATGGTTCATTGGGGGGGGGGGGGGGGGGGGGCTAGATTAAGAAAAGGCAAACCTATGTTTATAGCATTTGCAGACTTAGAGAAAGCTTTTGACAATGTTGACTGGAATACTCTCTTTCAAATTCTGAAGGTGGCAGGGGTAAAATACAGGGAGGGAAAGGCTATTTACAATTTGTACAGAAACCAGACGGCGGTTATAAGAGTCGAGGGCCACGAAAGGGAAGCAGTAGTTGGGAAGGGAGTGAGACAGGGTTGTAGCCTCTCCCCAATGTTATTCAATCTGTATATTGAGCAAGCAGGAAAGGAAACAAAAGACAAATTCGGAGTAGGTATTACAATCCATGGAGAACAAATAAAAATTTGAGGTTCGCCGATGACATTGTAATTCTGTCAGAGGCAGCAAAGGACTTGGAAGAGCAGTTGAACGGAATGGACAGTGTCTTGAAAGGGGGGTATAAGATGAACATCAACAAAAGCAAAACGAGGATAATGGGATGTAGTTGAATTAAATCAGGTGATGCTGAGGGAATTCGATTAGGAAATGACACACTTAAAGTAGTAAAGGAGTTTTGCTATTTGGGGAGCAAAATAACAGATGATGGTCGAAGTAGAGAGGATATAAAATGTAGACTGGCAATGGCAAGAAAAGCATTTCTGAAGAAGAGAAATTTGTTAACATCGAGTATGGATTTAACTGTCAGGAAGTCGTTTTTGAAAGTATTTGTATGGAGTGTAGCCATGTATGGAAGTGAAACATGGATGGTAAATAGTTTGGACAAGAAGAGAATAGAAGCTTTCGAAATGTGGTGCTACAGAAGAATGCTGAAGATTAGATGGGTAGATCACATAAATAATGAGGATGTATTGAATAGAATTGGGGAGAGGAGGAGTTTGTGGAATAACTTGACTAGAAGAAGGGATCGGTTGGTAGGACATGTTCTGAGGCATCAAGGGATCACAAATTTAGCATTGGAAGGCAGTGTGGAGGGTAAAAATCGTAGAGGGAGACCTAGAGATGAATACACTAAGCAGATTCAGAAGGATGTAGGCTGCAGTACATACTGGGAGATGAAGCAGCTTGCACAGGATAGAGTAGCATGGAGAGCTGCATCAAACCAGTCTCAGGACTGAAGACAACAACAACAACAACATTTATATTTATAACAAACTTTGCAAATTACTTCTTTGCATTTGTTTGCATGATATGTTCTGCCACTGAAAACAAACATGGCTTGGGGTTGAATTATTTGCAAAATGAAGATTATAATAGAAATTAATGTAGTAATTTTCATTACCTAATTTATTGTCTTTATTCAATGTACTTTGATGTCCTTGTTGGATCAAGTAGAAAAATGTTTCTGTTTATATTCAGGGTTTGGTCTGAAATGTGCACCTTGAAACAAATTGATGCAGGCATTTTATTTTTCACATATTGTTCAATTCTCTTCATTGTGAGACATCACATTTCCAATATTCAGGTATGTCTGAAACTCAGAACTCCTGCCAACTACATACACCAGCAGCTTGTCATAACTAACTGAGAACAAAAGAGATAGTGTGTCTATCACTGAAGTTCTTTATCATAATGAGTTTCTTATTGATAATGTATTTTTGTGTTTTTTAAGTACATAATTAACAATTTTAATCATGATCACTTCAAATGGAGGTTAATCCAGTAATGAGGAATAATTAAGTTCTTTGAAAAACAGCAACATTAATACCCTTTCACACAGTATTTATATAAGTGTTCTACATTACTTTATTGGTATCGTTAAAACTGTCAAGAATGCAAAATTATAATTTCGAACTTGTCTATGTCCTACAGTAAATTTATGATGTGGATTGAATAATCCATTTCCTTTGTGTTGAATAAGCCATTTCTTTTAATGTATTGACAAGTACTATGTATAGTGAAAGGTTTGCTTTTGATCAGTTCCATTATGTGATGCATCTTGGGAATCGTAAATTTTCCATACAGCGCTTTCCTTTAATATAAAAAAAAACAGGCTGTTAAAAAGTATTCCGTATTTGAAGAGATGGTATGTGCAGTAAACATGGGCCCCAAAATGCATATAGTAAGAGCTATGAGTGCTTGTTCAGTAGAAGAGATGTGTTTCACAGTAGTGAAGATGAAGAAGTGCTCAAAGCTCTTAAGGTATGCATTTTAGAGTCCACTTTTTAAGACTTTTTTAAAAAAATTTTGATCCATACTACCACTTGTCAAAACATGGAACACTTTTTTAGCAACCTACATATGATGGTATGGTGAAAACACAGGTCACCATAGCATTGAAATTTTGTAGTTATGTTTGACTAATGTTGTGCAATCACATAATGTAAATATTAGTTTAGTCTGTCGTATGGCCTTTTGTAACAGAAGGGTTGTGTTGCTTTCAAATTGATAATCAGTGCAAAAATAAGTCTTTGTTTAGGGCAGTTTATTGCTGAAAGGGATTCCTCTAGAGTTTAGTCAAGATTGTTTGTAAGTCTGCTCCTTCATGTTTCGCAACAAAAAAATTACAGGTTTGGATCGTCTCAGTGGAAAAAATGGACAAAATGTATTGACCTACGACATATGAAAATAATGATTTTACTAGTCTTATTAACAAACTGAGTACTTCCTTGAGTTTTTAAAATACTTGCAGTTGTGATGAAAAAGTATGTGTATGTTCTTTGAGGTTTTCCATTACAATAATGTTAAGACCAGGATCCAGAATTAGGCATATTGCGATATAACCTGTACTAAACACCAAAGGGAAATTTTAAATTATTACTGTTTGGAGTACTGTTTTTAACCTCCAGAATCATATGATGTATTAAGTAGGTGCTCATTTTTGCAGCTAAAACAGATATAACAGCTTCAACTCTTTTCTGTTATCATTTTCCTTACTCAGTTGGTGGCAGTTTAATTAAAATTAGGGGAAACTTAAATTAACAGTTAGAAACCAGCCTTGTTGTGACATGGTCACCAAAAGAAAAACAACTGAACAAGCCCTGGCATCTTTCTTATAAGTTGGCTCTGATTGTTTTTTGATACTTTGCGTTGAGATTAAAATCTCTGGATGGTAGATTTATTGAAGACAGAGCTGGTCACACAAACCGACAGTGGTGTATTACCACACAAATCGTGTCAACTGACACTCAAAATTCTTCCACTGTATGAAATTATTCAGCAGTATAATTTTCCCTTAATTAATCAATATGTCACAATGAGATGGAATGGCTGGTTAGTACTTACCTTCAGGAGGTGAAATATGTAGCACTGCTGATTGATGCATAAAAGTCTGACAGTATCTTGGCTTTTGAACCTTAGTCCCTTTGTTAGGGAGGGAAAAGAATTGGATTGTGGACGATAAAAAGGGAGATTACTCAGGCCCCAAGAACGGGACAATTTTATCTAGTAATTACAACCATTTAATAAAGAAATTATATCACTGAGTAACTTGTATGTCTTTGCTCTCTTTGTGAAATATTCGTCCAACTCTGTAATTTTTAAGTAGCTGAGTGATTATTTTTCCATTTCTCTTTCTTGCCCCATGTTATTCTCTCTGTGTGCTTTTTAAGTTGATAATTTTATTTTCAGGCTATTGCTGAAAGATTATTGCTACTTGATATGCAAATACCTCACTGGATTCAGGATTACTACTGTCAGTATAACCCCACGGAATACCTTCGACTACTTTTACGTTATGGTCAGTTTGAGAATGCTGCTGCTTTGGCTGAAAAATATTTGCAGACAGCTATGGGTGTCAGCCACCACAGATTTGGCATGAAGCACACACTTCGTGATGCTCCATTTCCAACATATGTTCCTATTCATCTGATAGATGTGCTTTTGTTAGAAATGGATGGAAATCAAAGACTTCAAGAAGCATTTGAAAGTTTAACTAAACTTAAAGACCAATACATAAAAACAGTGACAAGTGAGAATATTACATTGTTCCAGCGAAGGCGGAATGAGGTAATTGTATTATCATAGTTACAGTCCATCACATTTATTATCAATGTTATGTTGCACAATAATTTAATATTTACAAAATTGACTTTCATCCAAATGTATTTTCATTTTCAGGAGTGAATTTTATGAAGTTCAGCAACTAAATTGATGATAAAATGTGCTGCTACACATAAAAACCTGTGCTGCACACAGCACCATTTAGAAGGTGTTTTTATTCATCTCATGAGGAGAAAATCAGACATTTTGTTTTGTACACTTTTTACAGTTATTTTTCAAGTGATAGCCCAAGTGGCAGTTTTAAGTAAATGTCTTGTTGAAGTTTTTGTATATTAAATTAATGAAATTTGTTGTGTATTTATTTCATGTGTAGTGAACAGTGGAAGAAACCCATTTTATCACGTACTTAATCAAATGCAGTGACCACTGGAACCGAGTATTGTGTAATAGAAGTTTTTTAAACATTTTCTCTACTTTTAAAGAACATCCATACCAGAAGTGCGACTGTTCAAATGATGATATATTTTTGTACATTGTTTTGTACTTGGTGCTGAAATAAATTAGTTACTGCTATCTTTGTTAAGAAAAGAATGGTGGGAGAAAAGTTCCAAGATGAAGTTATTTTATTGTTTATGTTCTTTAATCTTTTAAGTTTATTCTGGCCAAAATGGTTTTTCCCCCCCAAACAAGTGTCATTCTGTATAAGTTCATCGTAAGAAGGAAGGAGGATTAGGTTTGAAAGTGGTTATGAGAACCTGAGACAGCAAAAGCTTGGCTAGGACAAGGATGAGGACTGCATGTTGTCAGTACCTCTTCCAAAGGATCCAACCCAGTAATCACCTTTATCAGTTTAGGTAAACCATGGCCAAATAAATCCATATTACTGGACAGATTCAAATGCTGCTCCCTCCATTCCACTGTATTAACCAATTATGCCCCATTTGACAATGTATTGTGTGTGCTGAACGGGTGGTTTGAGAACGAGGGTGCAGAGAAAATACAGGAAACGACAGTATTGCATGATACACTGATAAGTCAAAACATTATGACCACTGACCACCGTGACGTTGGATGCTGCCTGGTGGCATTGTGGGGACGTGACATGGTAGCAGAAGTATTTAAGTGGAGCAGACACAGATGTGGGATCACCCTAGCTAAGATATGGGCTGCAAATGGGGAAATCCATTGACATAAGCAACTTTGACAAAGGGCAGATTGATTATTACTCAGAGCCTGTGAATGAGTATCTCGAAAATGGCGAAACTGGTCAAATGTTCACGTGCTACTGTTATGAGCATCTATGGAAAGAGGTAGGAGGGCGGTGAAACTACCACTAGGCGCTAAATGGTTAGACGTCAAAACTCTTCACAGAACACGGGGTTTGGAGGCTTGTCTGCTCTGTAAAGTAGGATAGATGGTGATTTGTGGCATCTCTACGGAAAGAGTAAAATGCTGGTGCACACACAAGTGTTTCAGAGCACACTGTTCATCTGCAGCAAATTACCCCTACGTGTTCACCAGTTGACCCAACAACGTTGTCAGTAAGATTGCAGTGGGCACAGAACCATTGGGATTCAACCGTCAATCAGTGGAAAAGTATTGTCTCCTTGGGTGATTCTCATTTTTGCTACACTAGGTCAATTGTCATCTCCACAAATGAGGTCATTGAGGTGAATGGCGGCTCGAAATGTGCAGTGTACCATGGATGCAGACTGATGGGAAAAGTATCATGCTGTGAGAGACATTCTTCTGTGCTTGAATGGGACCTGTGCTAGTAATCAAAGACATGCTGACAGCTGCAAACTACTTGTTTCCCTTCATACTGGATGTTTTCCCTGATGCACTAGACTCGCATTCAGGAGGACGATGATTCAAACCTATGTCCGATCATCCAGATTTAGGTATTCTATGATTTCCCAAAATCGCTTCAAGTGAATGCTGAAATGGTTCCTTTGATAGGGCACAGTTGTTTTCCTTTCCCATCCTTGACACAATCCAAGCTTGTGCCCCGTCTTTAATGACCTTGGTGTCAATGGGAGATTAAAACCACTCTTCCTTCTTCTTTTGTGTATAATTGTCCATGTCTTGGAACCAGAATCGTGCTTCAGTGGTTTGAAGAGCATTTTAGTGAACTGACATTGCTGTCTCGGTGGCCAAGTTCACCTGATGTAAATCCTATGGAACCCATCTGGGTTGCTATTGGGTGTCATCCCCATGTATGCTAAGTCAGCGGCTGCCTGTTATTTACATGAATTACATTACCTGTGCGTAGACATCTAATGCCACATACCTTCTCAAACCTACCAACAAACTGTTGAATCCCTTATATGCAGAATCAGTGATGTATTTCATTCCAAAGATGGACAAATAAACTATTAAGCAGGTGGTCATAATGTTTTGGCTCATCAGTGTGCAAGGAGCTAATATGAGGCATGTAATTTTTAAATACAGCAGGTACTATCAGCAATCCATACTGAGTACTGTATATATTGGCTACCCACATATGGCATAATGGAAGAATTCAACTGTGTTTACATTTGTTTGTGCTTATTTAAAAAAGTCTGAAAATCCTGCTTTGTTGGAAATATGCACTGTGATTTGTTTTTGGTGTATAAAAGCAATTGAAGTTCATTGGCAGTTTGGTGGTGAAGTTTATGGAGGAAACACTACAAACAATGAAATGGTAAGTAAATGGGTTATGTGCAATTAAAGATGGTTGTCCTAATGTCAATGAACTGGGCAATTGTCTGTCATCATTGAAGAAAGCTGATGAAAAAGTTTAAGAAAACAGACACTTAACAATTTTGGCCTTATCTAATTAATTCCCTCTGGCTTGAAGAAATGTTTACAAAACTTGTACAGTACTAGCAGAAGTTGTACTGAGACAGGATACTGCAAATGCTGACTGAAGTACTAAAACCAATAAAATAATCAGTGTTTTGAGTTTTTAATGATACAGTCACTAATTTTTCAGCCAAATTGTCACTAGAAATAACCATGGGTAGCTTATGGTGTGCCAGATACAAACGAACAGTGCTTTAAGTTAGAGGCATTCCACATGACTGCAGAAAGTTGCGTAAAAAATTATGTGCACTGTGTGTTGGGTGGGGTTTCCTTACTAGCGGGGTCCTCATATGGCTGGGGACATCTTGATTACCCTCCATATAACTCTCCACCTAGTAATAACCAAATGTATCTGCACTTGAAAAGTATTCAGGTGGTTAGTACTATGATTATTACTGTAAACAGCCATTTAGTTTATCAGGCAGCAGACTTTTATGACAATGACATTCAGATGTTGGTTGTACATTATAATAAGTGACTAAATATTTGTGAAAATTCTTGCAATGTAGTTGTAAGTGTAGGCACTCATGTAATAACAAAATTGTTTCAAAAAGTGCACATATGGTTAACATAAAAATGGTATTTTCCTTGTATGAGACACTTAATATCTCACATGTGCAACTAAATTAAATTTGATTCACTGTTGTGGACTGAATAGCTTTTTCCGCTGAACTGAATTTTGTAGTTTCAAGATGTTTTTGCTTGTTTTATTCTAAATGGTCTGATCTTTCATCTGTTCCATTTATCCCATCGTAAGTAATTCCGTGGATATATGAATACAAAAATAATGGTGTGTGTTACGTTTCACAGGATAGGGAGATGATGACTGTTGCAATATTCTACAAAAGGTACAGGCTATCAGAGAGAGAGAGGGGGGGGGGGGGGGGCGGGCGATGACAACAAAGGCATGATTTGCCACTTAGAATTACACAATGTATATAGTAATGGAACATCAGGGCCACAGAGAGATGCACAGTCCTCTAACATAGCAACATATGTGGGTCTATCACGAAGGAATGGTTCAGCAAACCAAAAGGAAGGATTAAGGAACAGTAGTTCTTTATTCCTTTCCGTTTGGTCTTGTATCTGTTCAGCCGTTCCTAATTTCCACCCCAGACTCATTTCATTGGTCTCCTTAGGTCAGTCACCTCCCTTCCCCATCCCCACAACAACCACTGCCACCCAGGTGGTCTCTTGTTCCAGCTGCACCGTTCTTCAGTCAGTTATAGTTCCTTTCATTTATTGTGTTCGTACCTCCCCCCCCCCCCCCCCCCCACCCCACCCACCGAAATCCTTTTTAGTTCTTTTGGAATGCTGTACATGGCTTTTATAACTTGTAAAATTCTCATTTGAAGATTATGGAGCTGTGTTATATAAAACAATTCCATTCCATCAACTTCAACTTCATCACTGGTAGCCAAGTGCGTAAACTACAATTTGTAGTGCCAGCACTGCAACTGGTAGGCGTGCCGTGTTCCCCCCAACGGCTCCTCGCCCCTCGCCAACCAGTGCTTGCTTCCTCCTCTACCCTCACAACTCTGCCGTCCTACAGCTAACACACTGTAGTGCAGAAATTTTGGTAAAAGTTAATTCGCTATTTTAGACTCTATAGTTATTAACAAGTATTGAATTATATTGTTACATCAGTATTACTGAAAAAACAGTATTTTATGTTTAAGAATTATATGTTTTTGTACCAAATTTTAATTTATTGTGAATACTCACGTTTTCATGTGATCATCTACCTCCGGCTATGTTGATGAGGTGAAAATATTTTGCATTTAACAGGGAATCTTCAAAGATGATTGATTCTCTCTCTCTCTCTCTCTCTCTCTCTCTCTCTCTCTCTCTCACACACACACACACAAAAAGGTGTATCTCCTACGACTCATCAGCTGCACAAATCAGTATATATTAACAGGGACAGTAAAACAATGCGGTCCAGGGCAGTGCTGTCTGCTGGGGTACTGGTTGTTCTTGTCCCTTATATATCAATGAAATGAATATCAGACTAGGCTAATCTAGGACCACTCTTTCGAATGGGCACATAAAATTCTGCTTTCCACAGACACTGTGCATCACGTGAAAGACTTGATGAGCACTATTTATTTGGGCTGACTCCAGCTTCATAATGTAAAAATGAAGTTCCAAATATTTGTTGCAACACTAGAGAAAATGTGCCTGACAACTTATGTAAGACACCCTGTATATTGAGTTTCATATCCTATTAGTGTGAAGAAAATCAAAGAGGGACAGCCCAATAACATGACCATACCCGGAATCTGCAGGGTAACTCATCATAGTTTTGGGGCGAATGGTAGAGAGCTTTCAGATCTCACAATAAACCGTACTCGGAACACTTGTACATTCTGCCTTCAAAGAAAGAGCTTTCAATCTAATATCATGAAAAAGATAGATGCTATTCACCATATTAAGGAGGCACTGAGCTGTAGACAGGTACAACAAAAACAGCTATGCATCTGAGCTCTCTGACAAAAGGCTTTCTTTTAAAGCAACAGTGGCCGTGAGTTAGTGTGCGTGTGGGCGCGTGCGTACGCACGCAACTAAAACAGGTCATTTGGCCGAAAGTAAGGCAAAATGTATAAGTGTACTTGAGAACCATTTGTTATAAAATCTGAAAACTACCCATCATTCACAGAAAAACTAAAGTGAGTTATCCCTGCAGATTCTTGGTATTTTCATGTTATTGAGTACAGGACTTCTAGTTTTATATTCTGACTTTTTAAAATCCATACTGTATCACATTATTAGGTAAAAAGAAGACTTGATGAACAAGTAAAAATAAAAGCATCCCAAAAAGAACCATTCCTCAGTTAACTAGTTTCCAAAGATGAACTAAACTGCCCATTTCTACATTGCAAAGACATATCTATTGAGGGGAGTTTGTAGTTCCAAAAGGGGTGCAGCACAGCTGATCATGATCCTGAAAGTATCTTTACCCATCTTTCAAAACCACGGGAACTACCAACACAATTTTATATAAGGAATGTGCATCAGCCAAGCAAGGTGATGACAAACTCTGTATTTGTCACACTGTAAACTCAATGTGAAAATATTACACTGAGGTGACAAAAGTCGTGGTGTGGGATAGCAATATGCACATATACAGATGGTGGTAGTATTGTGTACACTATGTATAAAAGGCTACTGCATTGGCAGAGCTGCCACGTGTACTCGGGTGATAATGTGAAAAGGTCTCCGATTTAATTATGGCTGCACGACAGGAATTAACAGACTTTGAATGTGGAATAGAAGTTGAAGCTACCTGCTTGGGACATTCCATTTTGGAAATCATTAGGGACTTCAATATTCTGAGATCCAAGTGTAAAGAGTGTGCCGAGACCACCAAATTTAAGGCAGTACCTCTCACTGTGGACAACACAGTGGCAGTCTCCACTTTTCTACCAAGAGCAGCGGCATTTGTGTAGAATTATCCGTGCTAATGGACAAGCAGAAATCAATGTGGGACGTCCGACAAATGTATCTGTTAAGACAGTGTGGTGAAATTTGGCATTAATGGCTATGGCAGCTGACATGTGACATCGCCTGCAGTACCTCTCTAGGGGTCGGGACCATATCAGTCGGACCCTAGACAACATTGGCCTGGTCAGATGGGTCCCAGTTTCAGTTGGTAAGAACTGATGGTAGGGTTCTGAGTGCAGCACAGAAACTGTGAATCTAAGTTGACAACAAGGCACTGTGTAAGCTGATGTTGGCTCCATAATCGTGTGGGCAATGTTTACATTGACTGAAAGAAAATGGTTGTTAGGCTAACTGCAGACCATTTGCAGCCATTTTTATGGATGACTGTGTGCCCTGCCGCTGGGCCACAATTAGCTTGAAGAACATACTAGGCAATTTGAGCAAATGATTTGGCCATCTAGATTGCGCGACATTGATTCCCATCAAAAATTTATGGGGTGTAATCGAGAAGTCAGTTTGTGCACAACATCTTGCACCGGCAACAATTTTGCAAATAAAATATTTCTGCAAGGGACTTCCAATGACTTGTTGAGTCTGTGCCACGTCAAGTTACTGCACTAGACTGGGCACAAGGAAGTCACACACGACTTTTGTTGCCTCAGTGTGTGTACTTGTGTGGCTATTGCCAATAAGTCTTTGAAAATGTTTCTGCGTTCAAAGCAAATATCTTAAAGCCATATACATTGAGCTACAATTTAGATGCTGTCATGCGGTTGTCCTGCAATTTTTTATAGAGGAAACTAGTTTGAAATCTCGCCTTTAACCCGCAAATAAAAACCAGGTAAAGCAGCTCAATTTTGTAGTTATTCTAACTTACATGGAATCAGATAGTATTGTAACGCGGGTAAAAGGAATACTGCATACTTTATTCTGACTTGTGTTGAACATGGAAAGGAATAGATTTGGAAGTAGTTATCAGCTTAATATAGAGGAAATAAAATTTGGAGTAAGAATTAAAGTCCATAAAGAAGAAATAAAAACTTTGTGGTTTGCTGATGATATTGTAATTCTGTCAGAGACAGCAAAGGACCTGGAAGAGCAGTTGAACGAAATGGACAGTGTCTTGAAAGGAGGATATAAGATGAACATTAACAAAAGCAAAACAATGATAATGGAATGTAGTTGAATTAAATGGGGTGATGCTGAGGGAATTAGATTAAGGAAATGAGACACTGAAAGTAGTACACGAGTTTTGCTATTTGGGGAGCAAAATAACTGATGATGGCCGAAGTAGGGCGGATATAAAATGTGGACTGGCAGTGGCAAGGAAAGAGCTTCAGAAGAAGAGAAATTTGTTAATATTGAGTATAGATTTAAAGTGTCAGGAAGTCCTTTCTGAAAGTATTTGTATGGAGTGTAGCCATGTGTGGAAGTGAAACATGTACGATAAATAGTTTAGACAAGAAGAGAATACAAGCTTTCAAAATGTAGTGGAACAGAAGAATGCTGAAGATTAGATGGGTAGATCACATAACTAATGAGGGGGTACTTGACTAGAAGAAGGGATTGGTTGGTAGGACATGTTCTGAGGCATCAAGGGATCACCAATTTAGTATTGGAGGGCAGCGTGGAGGGTAAAAACCGCAGAGGGAGAACAAGAGATGAATACACTAAGCAGATTCAGAAGGATGTACGTTGCAGTAGGTACTGGGAGATGAAGAAGCTTGCACAGGAGAGAGTAGCATGGAGAGCTGCATCAAACCAGTCTCTGGACTGAAGGCCACAACATAGAAAAATGACTCCACAAGCAGTGCAGATCTGAACTGTTGTTGGGTAAATACTTCCGAAGTCCAAATGGCATAGAATTCTTAAGAATGTTGAACACACTTGCTGTGTGGTATCTGCACAGGAAAGTATGTATTATGGCTCTCCAGCATCTGATGGTGATGTAATGCTAATGTACTTCTTTTCAAGGTCACAATAAAGTGGTTAAAACACTTACTGCTGTATGGTCACCTGTGACCATAACAGGAACTTCATACCTTGTGCCTGGTATGAAATATCCATCGCTAAGTATGCAGCAGTCAATGTGTTGACCACATATTTTCTTTCTTATCCAATTACATAGATTAGTGGGCAGTGTTGTTATAGTGATAGGGGAGGGGATACGTAATTATTTCTCGGCAGTACTGATACTGTCTTCAGAATAACGGTTAGTGGAAATGTTTAGATTTTTATTTGACCTACTGTTAATTAGGGCAAGACATGGATATTTCTACATTCCACAGACAAGTGAAAATTTGTTTCCCATTTGCAGAACATGTTTAAATACTTTCCTCTGCAGTGAGTTTTACATACTGAAAGCTGCATACCTCATGAGTTGTTACACAGCTTAAATGTTCTACCATTGTATATGCTCTGTCAGAAAATACATGTTTTACCATTCAGGCATACTGTTCCATAGAGAATCCTAATGAGCCCCATCACACCTGCTATTGAAGCAAAACAACTGAGGAAATTCAGGAGCTGTTACAGTGACATTTCCCATGCTTTGTTGAATTATGCATCGAGTCCACTTTGTCGAATTACACATCAAATCCATCATACTCAAATAGAAAAGCTGTGCAGTCCTCTACTGAAGATCTTGTATCACAGTCCTGCCCCAACTGGCAACTAACATTTCATCACCAGTGGACAGACTGCTTTCTACACTGGATAACAAAGTGGGACAAGCACTGTAAATAAAATTTGTACCATATAACCTTTTCTCTTAAGCATTCCCTCTGTACTGTAATGTGGTTAATTTCATCAAACATACTTTATTTCTCTTCCCCTGGAGGCAATCTACTTTGGACCATTGTTTCACATGCTGTTGTTAGAATACTTTCATGTACTAATAACTGTATCTGTTTCAGTATCCCAAGTGACTGCAGTGAACTAAAACTCCACAATAATACTTTTGCCGTCTGGAGGAGGAAGGGGGCAGGGTGTTGCAATTTCTGGCCTTTAGTTCAACCTGAACATCTTTTAATCATGTGTGCATTGCAGGTCTTATAATATCAAATCCTCATTCTGCAATCAAACGGAGTCTTACAGGGTGACCCAATGAGCCCTTTGCTGTACATTCTTGCCACTGAAGAAGTACTCCGAATTGGAGAAAATGAAGATGATGTATATGTATATGCATACACTGACGACATAGCCGTATGTTCAACAGACGTACAGAAAGTGCAGAAAATCACTGAGAAAATAGACAAATGGTGCAGTGAGCACAAACTACACATAAACATAACAAAGACAGAAATGGTAATTTTCAGAAAAGGAGGCAGAACACCTAAGAATGCAGAAATTAACATCAGAGGACAAAAAATAAAAATCTCATCAGTCTTTAAATACCTAAGGACGACATTGCAACCAACAGCCAAATGCTTCACAAAACATACAACAGAATCTGCAGCCCAAGCAATAATGGCAATACAGGACATCAAAAACATCCGCCTACTCAGTCTAGAGATAGACATGAAATTATTCAACGCAAAAATCTTGCCAATCCTGGCCTATGGGATGGAGGTTATATGGGACCACCCTTTGCTGTACATTCTTGCCACTGAAGAAGTACTCCGAATTGGAGAAAATGAAGATGATGTATATGTATATGCATACACTGACGACATAGCCGTATGTTCAACAGACGTACAGAAAGTGCAGAAAATCACTGAGAAAATAGACAAATGGTGCAGTGAGCACAAACTACACATAAACATAACAAAGACAGAAATGGTAATTTTCAGAAAAGGAGGCAGAACACCCAAGAATGCAGAAATTAACATCAGAGGACAAAAAATAAAAATCTCATCAGTCTTTAAATACCTAAGGACGACATTGCAACCAACAGCCAAATGCTTCACAAAACATACAACAGAATCTGCAGCCCAAGCAATAATGGCAATACAGGACATCAAAAACATCCGCCTACTCAGTCTAGAGATAGACATGAAATTATTCAACGCAAAAATCTTGCCAATCCTGGCCTATGGGATGGAGGTTATATGGGACCACCCTTTGCTGTACATTCTTGCCACTGAAGAAGTACTCCGAATTGGAGAAAATGAAGATGATGTATATGTATATGCATACACTGACGACATAGCCGTATGTTCAACAGACGTACAGAAAGTGCAGAAAATCACTGAGAAAATAGACAAATGGTGCAGTGAGCACAAACTACACATAAACATAACAAAGACAGAAATGGTAATTTTCAGAAAAGGAGGCAGAACACCCAAGAATGCAGAAATTAACATCAGAGGACAAAAAATAAAAATCTCATCAGTCTTTAAATACCTAAGGACGACATTGCAACCAACAGCCAAATGCTTCACAAAACATACAACAGAATCTGCAGCCCAAGCAATAATAGCAATACAGGACATCAAAAACATCCGCCTACTCAGTCTAGAGATAGACATGAAATTATTCAACGCAAAAATCTTGCCAATCCTGGCCTATGGGATGGAGGTGATATGGGACCACCTGACAGAAAAAAATCTAGAAACGCTAGATAAGGTAAAATCGACTTATCTAAAAAGAGCACTGGGTCTCTCAAAGACAACAAGGTCTAGACTAGTGTACCTGCTAGCGAGAGAGACATTCATAATTGAAGACATCAAACTTCGATATATGATGCCACACACCAGGGCTTCCAGAAAGCAACTGAAGATCATGGAGGACAAATGAGAAAAAATATGGCACCGAAGCAATGACGAACCGCTCATGGACAGCACCAAACTTCGAGCTGCGACATGTCGTAACTAGACTTTCTATTCACGGCTTTCATCATCTAATTTTCAAAAACAAAACTTATCACGACCCAACCACAACATGTGTATGTGAACCGTGTAACGAACCCTGTCTACAATATCACATAGAACTGTGCAGTAAAAAAGAGTGAAATCGATAAAATATGCAAAAATGTAAATTGTTAAGCAAAGTAACTGTATATGGCTATTTGGCTGCAATTTTATTAAATAAAAATAATGATATCAAAATCCTTAAATTTTTACCATGCATATGTGGCTATCCATATGTGAAGGTGCAGTTCATCTAGAAAATAGAATGTTCTTAACTTGTAACTACTGTTATTGCACTGTTACAGATAACATGACCATTAAACCAACAATGATGTGGTTAGTTTGTAACAAATTTGAATATATCTTTACCTTTACAAGGCAACTTAATACGGGTCTAATCGGCCTTTATGTACTTTTATAAAAATAACCATTAAACTGAAGATTAAGATACTTACAACAGCCTTCCTAAGCACGTCAATAAGATGTCTTTTATGATGCTTCAAATTTGCAGACATTTGGGGGACTTGCCTCTACAGAATAGCTGGAAATATTTTATGTTTTCTCTGTTTCTTTGAATCTATTCTCATGATAGATTTTTTGAATCTGTCTTCCTAATTTATGCACATAATCAATATTCCAACTGACTGTGGCAATTTGTGTTAAGACGATTTACTAAATTTTGAACATCACATAAATGCTTTACTTGCATGTCAAATCTTCTTGCTAACAAGTTTTCTCACTTTTAACTTTGCTGAATGTGATCGGATTGTAATATACATGTGTTTATTAATCTCTGTGTCAAATATGTATTACACTAGTGTGAATGCCACCTCAAAGGAAAACAATGTGTGGATCACAACAAAGTTTATTTTGTTTTAAGAACCTTCGACAGCTTTCAAGCTCTGAGAATAAAAGGGATGTTGTACAGTTTAGGGAGTTTAGACTTACAAAGCTGCATCAGCTTAGTATCTTCGTTTCATCTATGATTATGCTTCTTGGAAAGCAGGAGGAGGTGACATGAAGAATGGAGTATTTGGGGATGGGAGGACAGAAGCTGGATAGTGGAACAAATAAGGCACAAATTGGGCATATATGAGCCAATAATGTAGAAAGGCACTGGGAAGTCTTTAAAGAGTGAAGAAATTTGTGAAGAGGTCAGTAGGCAATTTTAACACAAATGGATGCTGAAGTACATTGTAGTAACACATGAGACTGCCACAAAGAGTGAGTAATATAGGTTCCCATAATTTTCGGCCCTACCTCTTCCTTACATGGGCCTGGATACAAAAATAATAAAGTAAAAACTCATAAGCAATAGTCGTGAAGTCGACAAACTATTGTTTCTTTATTATCAAGCCACATTTTACCATGAGTACATGGTTGTGAAGATTGAATGCTTCAGTCGTAACCAAAAGATACCTTATATCAAATTACTTTTTCTCACTTCAGAAGCAGACTAAATAATACGACAGCTGCCTCAGAGCCAAGAAAGGAGGTGAAGAAATAAGAAAACCACACACACTCTAAAGAATTAACTACATGTACGCAGCAGCATATGCTCTGATACATTAACTATTCAATCTCTATTCAAAATCCCAAGAATAATCAAATGTGTTTACATTATGAAACCAACAAAGCTTATCTCTAAATTTACCATTGTACAACACCATCTTATTACTTTTGCTAAGATACTGAGAACTGCAGAATAGAAAACGCAAAACCAACAAATGCGTGGCTTACAGCTAAGCTTCAAGCTTATTATTTTCTAGTTTTGGTACAAGTGTGAGGGTTTGTATTAAAACTACAAAAAGAGCAAACACTGAAAAGTTAGTGGAATTTGTGGATCTTTAAGTATGTCTATGCAGTATTCGTTATTCATCTGCTGGTAATTGCTTGTATTAAAAAGAATGCAGGGGAGAAGACTTGGGGTGTTATTCTTGGGTGAGACAACAAAGAGCAAATATGGTGTATCTATAATGACTTAATGGGAGACAATGCAGCAAAAAGAGTTCAAAGGAGCAAAAGATAAATGGGAAGTTATAATCATATTTAGGACACATGGACGTGCTAAATAAAATACCCAACTCTGGAAATTCACGCTTCCTTCATTTAAAAGTTCACCTGAAATGCTTTTCTCTTTTTTGTCTTTAGAAAAAAAGATAAGGAGAAAATTATTGAACTGTTCGCAGTCTCAGTACCAGGACCCGTCTTGGGCTGCAAAACACGTAGTATGCCAGTAAACTTGAATTTGAAATGCTTCTGGGAGACGGGCATTATATACGGGACAGAAATGTAATTTCAAAATGTTTTCTAACAACAATAAAATGAGAAGCATCTCCTTCAGATAGAGCACAATACAGTGTTTCAAACTGCAAATGATGTGTCGAATGTAGAGTAGGGACCAATACCAAGGGTGCAGACTCTGTACCTTGGCCTCTTCTGGCAGGCAGCTCTGTACATCAGCCTCTGGCAGGTAGCATGTTGATTTTGGCCACACAAGGTGAGTTAGCAGCTTCTTTGGGAGCAAGTCCCAGTAAATTGTTTCACTTTTTAACACTTTAGACTGGTATGTCAGTAACATTTGTTCACAGAGCTGTGTGTAAAATAAAACCTTACAAAGTAGCAGCAATACACTGACTAACCAACTCTGGTACTGTCGCTCATATATGTGCTGCAAGTGGCTATTGCTGCTTGTGCATTTTTGAAATGTTGATTCAAATTTATTTATTATTTTTCTTCCTAGCATGGCTGTATTTATCAGGATACATTAAATCAAAGGCAATTAACATTGTTTTGAAAATCCTCATTAGTTAAATCAAGAATCACTACATGATGTGACAGTGAAAGTGTAGTGTGCAAATACTGAAACGTGAATAACTGTGCCAATCTTCTTCCACCAACCATAATTTCTGAGCCCTGTATGACCAATGTACTGCAACCTTGTTTTCTGAGAACTAACAACTAATAAAAAGGCCTATGGTTACTTAATGCAGGAAAACACAAGAGCACACGCCATAGTATTTGTGATAGTATTACAAGGTGTTTTTGACAACAGAAACTAACTTTTGAAAAAAGGTTACAGTATATTGTGCACATACCTATCAGAAGTTATCAGTTTGAGTCTGTCTACAGTTATGTCAGCTAATACTAACTGCACACCAGTCTGAAGTTCTAAGTGGCATAATGTTATGATTTGCTGACACTTACTCCTGACTTGTCTAGTTCAGCTAAAATTGATACACCACTTACTAGAGCTCAAGAAATGAGCTACAGCATTACCAGAGTCCTTCATGTCAGTTCTTTCGCAATGATGGACACAGCACTTGCTTCATATGTTAAACACACTCTATGTGGAATAAGTCAATTTCAAACATACAGATCAAAGAGCATACATTGCACCAAATGTTCCAAACAACCTAAGAAATAAAGTACCATATGCAGAGTACAAAGCTTTAAATTCTAAGACAGCTACAAGTATGAACACAAACTATATCCAGTATTTTCCCCCTCCAATTTTATCAGCTCAGGTCAACATAAGTATACAGGGTAAGGTATAGTTGCAGAAAAGATGAAAACCAAAACTTTGTTGTTTTGTACACAAATTGTGATACATACAACAAATACGTCAGCACCATGGCACTTCTATCATTACATCCACAGTACTTCAGGCTATAAGATTATTGAGTTGTCTTAGTGCACATCCACTTTTTGTGTTTGCTCACCTTTACTCTGTAATTACAAAATCTGGGTTTCTGTGTGTTATCTAGTGTAGATTATAATGGTACGATCTCCTTGGATAATATAGTCACTTCTATACATTTATTAGGTAACCTTTACTACCTTCAGGAGATGTGTGCAATATGCATTTTCTTTAAGTTAGATAAAACTGCAGCTTCATAATAAATCACCTTAATGGCATTCAGATAGAATAAAAGTATGCAGTAAAAGAAAAGAACATAAAAATGCTGTGAATGTTAACATGTTGAACACTTGGAAAGGAAGGTAAACTCTCTCCCCCCTCATTAGGCCAAAACATTTCTTGTAGTCTTCACGAATTTTGTATTCCAAGACACAACTTACAGAGGTTTCATAAATATCGAATAGGTAATATCAAAAGAATGCTGCAACAGCTTGCAATAAAATAATAGAAAAGTATGGTGAATCAGTATATCAACCACAAAAAACGAAATGCAGTTTCAAAAGAAAGTTAGCTTCCTCCAGACTGAACTGTACTTCCATTTTACTCTTCTCTGTCTTTCCATTGGAGGAATGACTGCTGGCAACCATTACAATACGTGTTACTCAGTCTTCCCTTTTATCATTAGGCCTAGAAGTGATATTACAGAATCAATGATCAGACATGTAATGCAGAGCCCTTACAAAAATTATGATTTTGGAATTTCAGGTGCATTACAATTTAAATGTACCGACTAATGAAGAAACCTGTAAAAAGTAGCTTCTTTGAAATTGAAAGAAAGATCACACACAAAAATTAAATTTTCTTCATTATGTAAAGCTTTGGAAAACAGCATAAAATACATAGAAACATGAATGGTGTCTCAGTTATTATCTTCTTAATCTATTCACACCTAACTGGAATGAATATGTTTGTGTGATATGCACAAAAATTGAGAGTTTTTTTTCACAGTGTCAAATAAATACAATATTTTAATTAATCAGTTTCAGCCAAACACTAAGTTGTGTAGCAGTAAAGCATCAACATAGTGTTTCACACAACATTCTGATGGCCCATTGTTTGTAGTAGACCTAAAATGTAATTTCCAAGCTCCTCATCTTGATTGTCCCATGACACATAAACACTCTTCTGTTCATCATCAGAGCCTTCAACCTTAACTAGTACAGATTCAACTGAAATGTTGGAGGCTTCTGTCAGCTGAACATTCCAGTCTTTTAAGCGGGACTTAATTAACTGCAATAATTTTTCTGCTGTTTTGCTCGCTGGACCAGGATCTTCCATTCTCAGTGTAGAAGTAAACCTCACAAAGTGTCTATTTATTCCTGCTTCCTTGCAAGCTTCTTCAACATCCATTAGGCACATAGCATTGTCTTTCACTACAAGAACACCATGCATTACACGAGGTCTTTTTGGATCAGGAGGCTGTGCATTGTGTTTGATGGCTTCAGCTTTGAGCAAGCTTAAAGAAACATCAATTGGTATTTTAACATTAGTGTTTATGACACATGTTTCTCCATTTGCTGGTGTAAAGCACTCAATATCAAATTCTTTTTTAATTTTTTCCTTTAAAAACTCCATCTTTGTTGCCTCTCCATGCACTAATAGCACATTTTTTGGTTCACAGTACTGTATAAGTTGCATAATACCTTTTGCATCAGCATGAGCGGAAAATGACATGTACTCCACTGCCATTTTCACTTCAACTATATGACGATTTTCGAATTCGATTTTTTTAGCACCATTTAGTATTTTATGACCAACTGTTCCCACAACACAAAATCCAGGCATTATAACCATGTTATTTTCACATGGTGCCCATTTTTTGAATATTTGAAGGGATAAACCAGCATGTAACATCCCAGGAGTGGCAAACACTACCATGGCTCCTGGATTGTCAATATAAGCTTTATCAAAGGGTTTTATATGTTTAAAATCAAACATGTTCCTCTGTACAAAGGTCTTGCGTATCTTTTGATTTGTCCAAGTTATAAACATTTTATAATAGTTATTGGCTTTCTCTGTAAGTCCAACTGCAAAATACACTGGCACTTTAAGATTCATTCGTTCCCAATAAGTTTCCAGCAAAATACAAAGCTCTTGAGCTCTACCCAAGGCGAATACTGGTATAAGAACTTTACCACCACGGTCTACACACTCGTGTACTTTTTTTAGAAAATCACGCTCTCTGCACCGTTTTGAATCCCTTATGGTTGTTGCATAAGTTGATTCTGTTATTAAGAGGTCAGGTCTACATTTATCAATCCAAGCAGCACCCAGATGTCGGTCAGGTGTCATATTATAATCGCCTGTGTACACTACAGATTGAGAACCCACGCGTATCCAGAACATTGCGGCACCTAGGACATGCCCAGCATAATAGGCTTTGATTTCCAGCTGAGAATCTACCATTAAGGACTGGTGTAAAGTAACAGCCACTACTTTCTTCATACAGTCTTTAATATTTTGTGACGTAAAAAAATTACTTTCTCCTTTACGTTCTACAGCGACTTTTCTCATATCCTCTAAAAGAATGGGAGCTATAGCTTTCGTTGGATGTGTCATGTAGATAGGTCCTGTATACCCAACCATTTCAGTGAAATATGGTAAAGCCCCGCAATGATCTAAATGAAAATGGGAAATTATAACACAATCTATATAGCTTGTGAGAGGGCCTTCTTGTGCTATGTAAGTGAAGTCTGGAAATCTCCTTTCGTCGTTGTAACCCATGTGCATGCCACAATCAAGCATAATATTTTTGCCTCCCATTGACAGTAGAATGCAACTACGGCCAACATCCTGACCAGCACCAAGTGGGGTAATTTTAATATCTGGCATTTTCAAAAAAACTCAATGAACCCAACTTCACGTGAAATGTTTTCAACCACATCGAACACACGAATATTACACTTCCTTTTTCAAGTCCACTTTCACTATCTGCACCTCTTCACATTGCTTTTTTTTAAAAAAAAACCGAACACATTTATTTACTAATCACTGAGCTCCATGCTCTACACATGCGAACGTGTATCACTTTCAAACTGTTCTATTAACAATTTCTGACACGCCACTTTTCAAACCACAGCGTCACATTAAAGCTCACAAAGATAGTCATAGAACACCAAGTATATTTTCGTTGTTTGACGTCTGCGAACTGAAATGCTTTGCGTAGTGGGGATGCTCAATGCGCAGACGTTGAATTCTGGCAGTTATTTTGAACGCTGTTACGGTGAACGCTTGTTTTGATAGTATGGGTTAGCACTGGAGAAGAAGATGGAGTCAATTAACTTCGACAACACTACGATGGGCGACTTGGAAATGTAAGTGTTGCAGATGGCATATATTTCCAGAAGAAAGGATATCTGAGATTATTTGTAAATGCATGCGTTTGGTGGAGATGGAAGCAAACAGTACTGACCGCCAGAGCTTGTTCTGACATTTACATTTACTTTGTTTTTATCTTAAGTTTAAATTAGTTGAAACAAAAACAATAGCCCATATTGTCGGTATTATTGCAATTTTGTTGCTTTGTCATTCATATTTCGGTTGCCCCATTGTCAGCAAAGGTATTTTCTTGTCATGACTGTCTTGCCCTCTGATAATTAAATGGTAGAAAACTTGGAACATTACCGACCACTGTATTCCCGGCTGGCTTATACTTCCCGTTCTATGACCGTGATATATACTTTGTGGTAACTTCTCTGCCTCAGTCCATATTGGCCTTGTTTAGAATTATTGACAGCTGACATTTTTACATTTATCCAGTGGTTTAAGCCTCACCTTTGTCCCAAATGCCATACGTTCTAGAAAAAATGCAGCGCGACAGTTGACTTTGTTTTTATTTGTCCCATTGCTTAATGGACAGGTCCAGTGCGACTTTTTAATTATAAATAATCAGCTATATGTGCGGTAGAAGACAATGAAAGAGACAGTTAGCCCGCATTACCGTATGTTATCGAACTTGCAAACTGTATGATTGAAAAAATGGTTCAGTATGCTAAGTCCTTGACTGCATAAATCGGGTATGCTAAGTCCTTGACTGCATAAACCTCAAGGTGTGTTGTAATTTTAATGACTTGACAACTGCCAATATTTACCTTCCAGTATCAGCAAGCTATGAAACTCTTTGTTTAGTAATATTGTATAACAAGCGAATACAGCTGATCGTCACATTCAGCTGCTTTTCAAGTCCCACCCCTCCACCCTCTGTTGACAAGCAACTCTCTTCGATCAAGTGACACCAAAAAGTGTGTTTTCAGATTATTAGCTTGTAGATTGTAAGTTGGCATAATTATTGAAGTGACAAATTAAGTTTTTAATGAGACAAATGTTTCTGATAAACGGTGTGTGTGTTAATTCAACACACCGTAGGGTATTATTCGAAGACTGGCCACTGTGTTAAAAAGTTTTCTTCTGTTACTGAGATGTTATGTACAGAAAGATACGAGCAATGATACGGTGAATGGCAGCAGAGCTCTGAGGTAAGGGGGAATGAACAATTTGTGTTGTGCTGCAAATATTAAAGAAAAAAATTCCGTCAAATATTTTGTGAAATTATTTGTCAAAAAGTAAGAATTAAAATAAACATTTTTGCGGCCTTTGATTGATGCTAGAAATAAAATACAGCAATGAGGTGAGGTGCCGATTGAGAATTTTAAGTTCAGTGCTTAACTTTGTACAATTTTAGGGTATTAAAAAGATGTGTGTGGAATACTATGAAAATAAAGTTCAGTGTGCTTTTGTGTGTCCTGAAATCATGTATAGTCGCCTCAAATGTTTCGCTGATATATTTTATTTCTTACTTTCAGACAATCATTTCACAAAACATTTAACCGATATTTTCTGTAGTTTTTTTTTCTTTAAGTTATGCTCAGAAAACGATAAAAATCCATTGCGTAATTTCTTCGTTCCGCTTAAATATTTGACATATAAAATGTTAGCGAATGATGTTCCATTGTGAAATACAAACAAGAGTCTTGTTAATGGTGCAGGGCTGTGAGCGACTAAAATTAAGAATGGTCATGGATGAAAGTAATGAATAACTTTAAGTTATGATTAGCAACATCAAGAATTGAGTAGCCATTTAAACAATTAATCTCGTATCTCGCAGTTTGTTTGGTACTAAACACTGACTGTGGCTGGTGTCTGTGTTAAACTGTCGGTGCTCTTGGAGAAGAAGAAACCATTACCCATTTCGTATGACGTGTTGCATTGTCGTGCACAAGCGTAATATGTCTTTGCAACATCCCACGTATTTAGTTCTGGATCGCCCTCCTCAGAGTTTTCAATGTCTGACAATACCGATCAGTATCTAGCGTCGCCCTCCGCGGTAAAAATACGCACAGGACACCACGTCGATCCCAGAAGATTGCGCACATGATTTATTTTACAGACTGCCTTCAGGTGAACCACTATGCCGCCAATCCATGGATAGTTGTTTTGTTTCTGGTTTAACATGTTTCATGCCCAGTGACATGGTCGAGAAACTCTTGACTTTTCTCTATCAATACTGCTGGCAGACATTTGGTTTTGTGCTCATCTGTCAGTTGCCTTGGCACCCACCATGCACGTATTTTATGAAAATCAAGCCAGCTGGAGACAATTTCGTGCAACGGCGAACGAGACGGCAGGGGGATTGATGAGTGTTATGGAACGGAAGCGCTGGTTTTGCAAAATTGTGTGCAACACGCTTTCCATCAGTACTGGTGTCACCAGGGACTATGGTTTTCGTCGTAAATATTGGTTCATTCGCCAGAGAATTGGCTGCACCGTCGTCTGACAATACTTTCGTGTACATATTCGTGGCAAAATTCTACAGCTACATCTACACTTTGCAACTCACAGTGAGGTGCATGGCAGAGGGTACGTCCCTTTTTACCAGTTATTAGGGTTTTTTCCTGTTCCATTCACGTATGGAGCGCAGGAGAACTGATTGTTTAAATGCCTCTGTGCGTCCAGTGATTATTCTAATCTTATAGTCACGATCCCGATGTGAGCGATACGCAGGGGCTTTCAGTATATTTCTAGAGTAATCATTTAAAGCCGGTTCGCGAGACATTGACTTATCAGGATAGTTTATACCTATCTTCAAGAGTCTTCCAATTCAGTTCCGTCGTTATCTCTGTGACTCTCTCTCACGGATTAAACAAACTTGTGACTATTTGTGCTGCCCTTCTCTTATGCCGTCAATATCCCCTGTTAGCCCTATTTGGCACGGTCCCACACACTCGCACACTTCGGCAATATTCCAGTACCGGTCGCACAAGTGATTTGTAAGCAATCTCCTTTGTAGACTTATTGCACGCCCCAGTATTCTACCAATAAACTGAAGTCTACCACCTGTTTTACCCGCGATTAAACCTATGTGATCATACCATTTCGTTTCACTATAAAGTGTTACACCCAGGTGTTTATTTCAGTTGGCCGATTCCAGCAGTCAGCATTGACATTATAGTCATAGGATACCACATTTTTTCGTTTTGTGAAGTGTGCAATTTTACATTTCTGAACATTTAGAGCAAGTTTCCAACCTTTACACCATGTAGAAATCTTATCAAGATCTGACTGAATATTTTTGCAGCTACTTTCAGATAGTACTTCATTATATTTAACTCCATCTGCAGAAAGGCTAATTTTACTATTAATATTCTCTTAAGGCCATTAATATAAAATATGAACAGCAGTGGTCCCAACACACTTCCCTTGGGCACGCCCGAAATTACTTCGTCTGACCCCATGCAATTGTACTTTTGACAATAAACGTAGGTGCGGTAATGAGTCAAATACTGTTCGAAAATGAAGAAATACTGCATCTACCGGCTTGCCTCGATACAGAGACTTCAGTATGTCACTTGAAAAAAGTGAGTTGGGTTTCACACAATGCATGTTTTCAAATTATGTGCTGGTTGGCATTGAGAAGGTCATCTGTTCAAGACATATCACTATGTTTCAGCTCAGAATATGTTCTAAGATTATACAACAAATCAGTGTTATATTGGATGGTAGTTTCGTGGATCACTTCTACTACCCTTCTTGTTGACGTATGAGACCTGTGCCAGTTTTTCCAAGAACTGGGCACAGTTCTTTGTTTGAGGGATCTAAGATATGTTACAGTCAGAAGATGGGGTAACTCAGCTGCAAATTCAGTACAGAATCTGATAGGGATACCATCGGGGCCTGGTCCTATGTTCAATTTTAATGATTTCAGCTGTTTCTCAATTTCTCAACACCACTGACACTAATACTTATTGCATTCATTTATGTAGAGGTACGAGGATGGAACTCTGCTGGAGATCGTTTCTGAGTGCAAAAATCAGGTAGTTGCACGAACCTCTCTATTGACAGGAGACAATACCAGAGCAGCCATTTTATCCTAGCAGTGTGCGGTAACCGCAGCTGTCACAAGACTCAAACTGCCCTGCATTATTTCCACTCACCTCCTCTCCATTCAAGTGCATGCGCATTCCTATTATTAACACATGTGTATAGAAATAACACAAAACTCAGATCCCCAGGCTTAAATCTAAATGCAGAAAGTTCCGAGCAGCTGTTTCAGTATCTCATCGTAAGGCAGTCAGTCCCAATTCTGTGTCACTTGCACTCAGTTCTTTGTGAAGGTATGAAATATTCAGTCAAATACCCTCAAAGGAAATGGAATGACCGCATAGTTTCTGTTGTGGGGTGAAGCAGGTGATAGACTTCAGTTTATTGGTAGAATACTGGGGAAGTGCAATCAGTCTACAAAAGAGATTGCTTACAAATAACTGATGCAACCTCTTCTAGAGTATTGGTCAAGCATGTGTGACACGTACCAGATAAGACTGACAGGGGGTGTGGAACATACGCAGAGAAGGGCAGCATAAATGGGCACAGGTTTGTTTGATCTATGGGAAAGTGTCATGGAGATACTGAAGGAACTGGCAGACTTTTGTAGATAGGCATAAACTATCCTGAGAAAGTCTACTAACGGAGTTTGAAGGACTGGCTTCAAATGCTAGGAATATACTACAACCTCCTCTGTATTGCTCACAAAAGGATCATGAGGATGAGATTAGAATTATTACTGCATGCACAGAGGGATTCAATTAGTTGTGTGTCCCACACTCTGTATGTGAATGGAATGCGAAGAAAACGTAATAGTTGATACAGTGGGGCATACCCTCTGCCTTGCACCTCACGGTGGTTTGCAGAGTGTAGCTGTAGAGGCACAGAGATCCTGAGATTCTGAGCTGTATTTCTATATCATCACCACCATCATCTGGTTTCACAATGTAGCATTTTACATTTTCCAGTACCCCAAGATTACACAGCAAATTTGATTCTCATCCTCCACTTCTATCTGTCCATAATTTTTCTTCAAGGTTCTTCTAATAGAGGCCTCAGTTCCTTGAATTCATATGATCGGCGGTCTCCCTCTTTTCTTTCTTTCTGGTGGCTCCCATTCCATAATCTCTCCTTCAACAACCTGTTTGTACGTCCATATCATAACAGTTGTTTTTCTTCTATAAAATCTGCAATTGAAATTGTAACGTCTATTTTCTTCCTGATGACTTCATTTCTGATTCTTTTTTGCCTAGATATCCCTACAGACCTCCTCCAAAAGTCCATATCCATTGCCATCAATCTTTCTACTATTTGCGGTGTAACTGTCCATACTTCTGATCCATATGTCATAAAGCTTCTGATAATTGTGACGAAGATTTTTCTTTCTGTTTCCTTTCTAATCTGTTGGTCCCATAAAATACTATTTACTGTTCCAATAGTAAACATCCCAGTATTTATTCTTGAATTAATTTCCTTGTTTTGTTTTCCATCTTGTGTGGTATTGACTCCTACGTATTTGTACTCTTCAGAGTGCTTAATAGTTCCCATCCCTTCTTCCAGTGTCAGATCTTGATTTCTCTCTCCTGTTGCCACATATTTTGTTTCATTTGTGTGGACCTGAAGACCCCATTTTTTATACTCCCTATTAATTTCCCTGTAATGTGCTGTCTTCTTTATCTTGTGCTAACATTAGTCGCTCTTCAGCAGACTGTAATGAATATAATGTAATATCATTTACTGGGATCCCGATGTTTTTACATTTTTTCCAGTTTACCAATGCTTTTTCTGTATGTATTTTGCAAAGTGTTGGTGACAGACTGCATCCTTCACATAATCCTTTTGTAACTTTAAATCCAGGTGAGAGCTAAGTTTTCACTTTTATTATTGATATAGTGTTTCCATAAAGGTTCTTATTTGCTTTAATTATGATGGAACTAATATTAAATGCTTTTAAAGCTTTCTATATAAGAGTGTTAAGTTGGCTACATAACAGGCTGTTGTCCAGGTGTGTGAAACCATGTATTAGCCCACATCATGTACGGAATCATAGGAAGACTATGGATATTTTTGGAGAGTTTAAATATGAAATATAGTAGTTAGAGTGACATTGTCTTTCACCACTTTGTTATGGTGGTGACTGTTCAGTCTGAAAACTTGTGTTGATGCAGACCTACCTGCTAGTTTATCATATGTGCAAGTTCCTTCATCTCTGTGTAAATAATACAACCTACATTCACTTGAACCTGCATACTGTTCATATTTTGCCATTCTTAATTACAGATCTAGTATCATGGGGGGTAGGCTATGACCCTGTCCCACTTCCTTTCTTTTCGATTGCGGGTATCAGGATCAGTAATCCCCCCCCCCCCCCCCCCCCCACACACACACACACACACACACACACACACACACACACGAGCTCACTACTCTTTCGTGAATTCGTGCTTGCAGCACCTTTTTCCTTTTTGTGCTGCATGTCTATCCTTCTATTCTTTTTTCCCCTCCTTTTGGAAAACATGCCTCGAATGTTTCTGGGAATGTATTCTGAAGTTCCAGTAGCCTTACATTAAGAACATCCTTCCACTGTTTTCTCTTTCTTTGTTCTATCCTGCCTCCACTCCAGTGTTTGAGGTTATCCTTTCTTTCTTCTTCCTCTGTGTGTGCTCCTGAAGGCCAGCCCATGCATCTGGCACATAACAGGTGACTGGGCAGCGCATAATTCCAAGTCCCTGGTTCACACGTACCCCTGCTACAGGCCTGATCCAGGGAGGGATGATTGCCAGAGCTGTTACCTTCAACAATTGCTAGTTGGTCCCTCTGTCAGGAGTTCTGGAGGTGTGACAAATCACCTAAGGTGGAAGGAGTGTGCCATTGGAGATGCTGGCAATTGTGTGTGTGGGGGGGGGGGGGGGGGGGGGGGGGCGGGTTTCTTGCAATAAGCCAGTCATCATCTTGGACTATGTCTACTAAATGTTAACGGAATGAGGCTAAAGATTCCAAGCATCACCCAGCTGCACCTTGGCTCCTCATGGTATTACATACTGAAGGTCAGTTCTTTGCTGCAGTTAATCCATATATTATTCAGGAAGGTGTTGATGCAATTGCAGGCCCTGCAAAAGCCTGCAAACGTTTACATAATGGCACTTTGCTTTGGAGGCCAATTGTGATTTTCATGCCCAAGAACTGCTTGAAGTTTTACTCCTCCACAGCCATTCTCTTAGTGCCAAGGCACATCGAATGCTGAAGTCTTCGTATGGTGTTATTTACACAGCTTGATGGTCTAACTGAGGGAGAAATTCTAACTAACCTTTCCGATCAGGGCGTCACTGCAGTCTATTGGATAAAGAAAAAGGTTGATGCAACGTTAGTGCTTACACACTCTCTCTTCCTCTCATTTGATAAAGTAGTGCTTCAGTCAGAGATCAAAGTTGGCTATCTTGTCATCATGGTGTGACCATACATTTCAAACCCAATGGGCCGTTACCAGTGTCAATGCTACAACTACCTCCAAATGTCCTGTTGAAACACAGCCAGGTGTATTTCTTCTAGCAAGGATGCTAATGCGATTGCCCACCTCCTTCTCCTTGCTGTATCGGTTACAATGGCGATCATGCAGCCTCATCCTAAGAATGTCCTGTGTATCTCGGTGAGCAGACCATCCAGGAGGTGGGGGTGAAGCAGAAAGTGCCTTACTCTGTTGCTCACAAGTCGTTGACTAGTCGGAAGCCCTGTGGTTTACCACCTGGCACTTACAGTACCATTCTTCCTACTCCTCGCTCTATGGAGGACATGGTCATGTAACCTTGTGACATCAAATTCAGCAATGCAGTTCTCAAATCGCCCTTTGTCATGGTAGCATCCCCGCCGCCTCCTCCTCCTCCTCATCCAGCTGTACAAGAAGCTACCAAATCTTCGCCTCTGGCAGCAAAATAACCTGCTACACAAGTCAGGCTGGAAAAGACAGAAGGAATATGCTTGTGAAGACTTCTTATGCTCCTCCAGCCAACATCAGAATCTTAATCCGCCAACCGCAAAGGCTCTAAGAACTTAATCAAAGATAAACGGTCTTTTCCTTCGCCAACATGGAGATCCTCTTCCATGGTGTCCACACGTGATACCCTCACCTGACTGACCTCTGTTTCGCCGGTGCATATCGTCAACAGTTTTGCTGACCTACAAGCTGCAGACGACCCAGAGAGACTGCTGACGCCTTAGTGGATCTCGTGGATCAGGATCCTCCAGCCTTTGTGCCCTATAGCAGTGAGTCTTTTAAGGCAGGCAGTCGGCAGCTGCCGAGGTGACAACTTTTCATTTTTTCCCCACCTTCCTATTCCCCGTCATGACTCCCCTTCAGTGGAATTTCGTAGCATTTGGTCCAACAAGGAGAAATTGCGGCTGCTCGAATCTGAGTCCTTGTTTTCTGCCTTCAGGGAACAAAATTGCATCCTCATAACTGCTTTAATCTCTCTCATTTCTTTCTGGCCGCTTTGACCTTCCCCCTGACGACAGCATTCCATCACATGCGGAGTCCTGCTGCTAATCCAAGATGATGATTATAGTCAAACCATCTCCATGAAAACACAGCAGCAAGCTGTTGCAGTCCGTATTTTCCTTCCTCACTTAAACTTTTCTCTTTGTAATGTCTACATCCCCCACATCATTTGGTGTCATTTGGACAGGCTTCCTCCAGCTTATTTGTCAACTCTCACCCCTCTTTGCTGCCCAGTGACATAAATGCACAGAATCCCCTTCGGGGCTTTTCCAGAATCTGTCAGAGAGGTAGCTTCGTGGCTGGCCTTCTCATGCGACTAAACCTCATCTGCCTTAACACTGGAGCACTCACCTTACTTTCAGACTCCACACACACCTGTTTCCATTTGGACCTCTCATTCTGCACTGCCCAGCTTGCCCGACCTCTAGTGTGGTCTGTTCTCTCCAACACATACTCGAGTGTCCGTTTCCCATGTGCCATCCAATGGCTGACTACTACCTCATCTATGTATAAACCCAAATGGCAGGTTTCTAAGGCCGACTGGAGGCTTTCCCTGGCAGCCTTCGACGAACATCGTTTCCTCAGTTGTGATGACCAGGCAGAGTACCTTATGAACGTTATCCTTACCACTGCATAATGTTCCATACCCCGCACTACTTCTTTACCAAACCGTGTCCCGGTGCCTTGGTGGACTGAGGCATGCCGTGACGCAATTCGCGCAGGGAAACATGCTCTCCGCATTTTAACTGTTATCATATGACGTGAACTGTATTAGTTATAAACAGTTGTGTGCACTGTATATAAAAACAAAACATGAGCTGAAGTGTCGCGACTGTACCTCAGTCACTATGTTTACGTGCGCTCCCAACACCGGATTTCGTAAACAAATTCACCAATACCGCTTCTGGTTGGTAATGTAAACATTCCAAAGTCGCTTCTGGAAATCCGCTTCTAGCTGCCGGTTTCCCACTTCGCCAATCGATTTTAAATGACACGCAAAGGCAGAACGCCTTTCTGAAACGTGCTTCAGCCGTCAGATTGCGTCTTGTTTTCAAAATACTCGACTGATATGGAGTGACTAATTGTGCAATGAAGAAGCAGCGGAAACATTAGACAGAATGAAGCCGTCTACCTCTAACATTTAAGTGAACAGATGTAGCAATTTTGGTAACTCAGAAACGGGAACAGCTGAATTACAGACACAATGTTTAACTGGGCTAGTAAATCCGCTTCAGACGTTAATATGTAAACACTACAGCGTAAACCAGTTTCCGAAATCGGGTTTCCGTCTTTCGGAAGATGGGCTGCATATAACGTAGTGACAATGTTGAGCTATGGTTCAGTTAAGTGTTCAAAGTGCGGCCTGTTGGCTTTTAGTTAGCGGAAGCTCAAGTCAACGTGATCCACAAACATGGGAAACTAATCACTTGGCTGCAGTCCCTTCTCTGTGTTCCCTGTAGTATGGAAACGTCTCGAAACTATTCTCAGTTTTATGCAACAGATCCGTCCCGAAAGACTTCGTGGTTGTACTTTGAATAATGCAATACGTAAATTGAATGATGAGACGAACAACCCTATTTTCACACCAAATGCTCTTCTGTGGAGCCCACTATTCCGTCGATCAGTGACGTGACAGTTTCAACAAGCGATTTCGTCATCGTACTGCTCTTAGAATATAACAAACCTTTGGGTAGATGTGGCACGAAGACCCACTTACGAAACCTTGCCCTCTGTTTCCACCCTTCGCTTTCACCTTTCTCCCTCCGCCCGCACCTTACCACTTTATGCCCCTAAAACAAAACAAAGCAAAATAAAACCAGACCAATCCATCGATTTGCACTGAATATTAGATCTTAGCATACACTCACCTCACACAGTCCGTAAGAACAGCTCGTCGTACGCTACATAGTATGTGCTCTGCCAGAACCGCAGCAGAATAACGTCCCACGATGATAGAGTCGTTCATATCCAAAGGGAAACTCCTATAAATCTAAACTGTGTGTGCTGTTTACGTACAGGCCTCTTGGGGCGTCGTAAGGTTGCTTTTTCCTATCGAACTTTTGGCTGATTTAATGCGACCTACCAACAGCTTCCTCTCTTGTGCCAACCTCTTCAGCTCAAAATAGCACTTCCATCCAGTATCTTCAAATATTTGTCAAATATATTCCGGTCTCTCCGGGTTTTAATGTGTGATGTGATCTCTCATCGCGCGGTTTGATTGCCCCATTCTTCTTGAAGGTACCGTAACTGGTGAGATGTATCTTAATATGGCGCTCCGCCTCACTATCAGAGCCTACTTGGAGGAAAATCTTAATCTACCTGGACGGTGGATTGGTCAAAGAGGAGCTGTTGAGAATTCACTACTGTCTCCAGACTTTACAACTCTTTACTTCTAGTTATTGGGATCTTGAAAAATGAACGTTATCAAAAGAAGCCAGCTACACTGAACGAGATGTGAGAAATCATCGAGGCGCCCTGTGCAGCTCTCACACCGACAGGCGTAGTTCAGCGGAATCGACGCTGTTTAGTTGCTAATGACGGTCCATTTTGAACGTACAAAAATCCCCCCCCCCCCCCCCCCCCCCCGTGCAAGAATTGTAACAGTATATAAGGCTGTTCCATTAATATTGACTATCAAAGACTATCTACATTTTTCTAGATCCCTCTGTTTATGGGTGGTGTCTGTTCTTTCGGACGTAAATAATGTCATTCACTTTTCGAACGAAATTCATTTATTTTCGCTAATCAACGTCAGATGACATTCCAATACGTTTCTTTAGTTGCCTCCATTGTTGATAGGAAACTTCTAATATTGGTACTCAATTTCCAGCTCCTGTATCTGAATTCGTGCTCTTTCCCCAATGAACTGTTATTTCTTGCACAACTGGTATATCACCTGGACACACAATTTGCACACTCTAAAATTTTAGAAGAAACCCTTTGTTTGTTAGAAAGATGGCAGTTTAATCAGACAATAATGGTATTTCTTGTTTAGTGATATTTGTTTTAAGGGCATTAGGAAATCGTTATAGTTTCCGACGAGGTTTCCAGCATTAAGGGGAGGTTTACTATCTTTTGCTGCAAAAAATCGATTTTTTAAAAATTGCATTTTTGGATCCATAAGTGTTTATAATCAACCCCTGAAACGGGTTTCCCGAATGCGGAACTGAAATGTTTGTTATTCGCTGTTGAACAAAAAAAATGCACCTGCCTGAAACCAGCCTTTTTCACGCACCAGTTTTTTTTCTTTCGGAGGAAGAGTTATTGTACCGGTGGGTGGTGGGAAACACACAAAATTCAAATGAACGTTCGAACGCGTGTGTTTTGAAGTTAGCCCCCCAAGCATTTGCATTCAGGTACGAAGACTGTGGAGATTGCCACTTTCCTGGCAGTGAGCAGCTCCAACGAAGGGTATTCAGCAATTCTGAAGACCATGGCAACGATGGACGTCACTCTGGGACTCCATTCGACGCAGTTCGCCAAGCATTTGGACGACCACCGGATTAAAGCGACCGAAAACCGCTTTTCACCGGCCGTACGAGCGGCTCTGGAGCAGCGCAGGATGGCCCATATCGAGCAGAACGCCCTCTGAGGAAGAGGATGGGCTATTTTATGGATCCGGAATAGCAGATTGAACGTACGTTGCATAATATTGCATTTATATGTAGTCAAAACTTCAAACGCGTTTTTCTGGAAATGTTTTTTTTTTTTTTTATCGCGCGGTATGGTAACTTCAAATCTACTGAACCGACTGGCATGAATCTTTGTTTCCTACGAAGCTAACTAAATTGCCTAGGGGTTGTACCACTTTTATTTCGATCCATGAACAATAAATATTTTTAATTGGGCGACGAAGTCCAAAAATCTTTGAAAAAGAAACCAATTTTTCTTGAAATGGCCGTCATTTTGTTTCCTATGGTCCAAATAACTTATGCGAGGTACAACTCCTAAAGAATCTTATATACTTCGCTAACGTCAACTCAGTTTTGATTTCAGACGAGCCGGCTGACCTGTGACATATCGCGCGTGGAGGTCTACATCGAAATTTAGTTTCGTTCCGACGGCACTTCCGCCTTTGCTGGTCGACATTTCCGGCCCAAAAAATTCCAGTTTGTAGAGGAAATATCAAACATTTTGATCAAATTTGATTTTGATATCTATAACACATCCCGAGAAAAAAATTCTCAAAGAACATGCTTTTTTCGGGCCAAAGATAGTAAACCTCCCCTTAAAAGACGAAACGTACCTAATAAGAACCACTCTAATGTACAGGTTGGGAAGTAGGAAATCTGTCGCACCATGGGGCAACCCATCTGGTATCTTCCCGTGTCTCTGATCCATTTTCACTCCTCTTGTGGTTTTCGAATGTCGTGTTCGTATTTCGTAGTTGAAATTTATTCCAGAGCTCAAGGAGTCTTGTCTCCTTCCTTTTTCTTACTAGAGAAGCCATAGCTTCCCGTAACTATACACTCTATTCCTTCCAGTGGTGCAGCGTTCCATACCCCAGTGATATTTTCATCTCCTTTTGTGGCATAAAGATTACCCGTTCATTTCCCTCATTTAATGTGTCTCGTCATCTTCTGATGTGACGGCATCATGTTTACTAGAACTATAGTTTTTGGTATTATTTGGAGTTGATGCTGATGAGAATAAACCTGTCACTGGACTGTTCACAGTAACTCAACCTTTTCCCCCGCCATCTTATTAGTAACGGATCATACTTACGTTATACAGTTTGCTGATGTTACTGATATTACCATATTTTCCCTGACTATATACTTATTTTCTTCCTTTCACTTCACTCTTACCGCATCTACATACAGTCTTCACATTTCCCTTTTTCCACATTTAGGCTTATAACAGTCCACGCTTCAACTCGTAGAATTTTATACTTTCATCGGTTGACATAATAAGGGGGATTACTTATTATGGAGGTCTTCGACCACCATAGTTAAGAATTTTTATTCAAAACCCGAGCAGTGGTTGGGATCGAACCTGCGGACCTACGTCTCAGTGACGTTGCTGCAGAAAATATTAGCTGCTTATGAATCACCATATGTATCAGGACGACGACAGAAAATGAGTGTCCGAGAGTTGCAGAGATTAATCTTCTGTGTGATTTATGTATTACGCTTCACAAAATGGACATCGTCGACATTCAAGAAATGCTCAAAACTAACCATTAACTTGCACCATGAACACCGAATGAAAGTGGGGCGCCACAGTCATGACAAAGTTTCACACCATCAAGATTGAAGGCGAACTCAGTGGGAGTTAAGAAACTTACAGAAGGTTCAGCATTGTTAAGGGATGCATATATGTGTAACGAGGTGATAACTAATGGAATATGATGCATGCAACCGAATGCGATAGTCTTGTGTTGGAACTTATTGTCAAATTGCGTATCCTTCATGGCGTTGCTGCAGATAGTGCGATCATACGCTTTATAGGCACGGAGAAAACGAACATCCAGAGGCTTCCAGGTGGTACGAACTGCAATGTCACTTTTTGGGAGAGAGAGTTTGCTCTAAAGAAGTGTGATTGTCGTGTGCAGACCAGGAATCAAGCAAAAGGAAGTTTTTTGACCAGCTGTTGGCCAAAAGCAGTGCTCATACCATAGCAGTAGTTCTCTCACGCCCATTTCCCCACTCCCGCTTGTTGTGACGTAAATATTCCCTACTGCCCTTGCAAGATCACGCACAGAAGAAAGAATCGTAGGGGGCAGTGCGTTTCCAACTTCTCGCAGCGCTGTAACTTTCCAGCCAACTTACCATCAAGATTAACAGTCGGCATAATTGTATACAAATGCGATAAGGCATTGATGTTAGTTGATCTTGATGCAATGCTCTTGGTGCCTCCAATTTCCAGGTTTCCTTTCATATGCATTTCCTCTTCAAATTCCGAATGGTCGGAGTTGAAAATAAATTCCTTGCTGAACGACGGGATAAGTTTGTCTCCTATCCACAAATTTTCACACCGATTCCGCAGTTTGCTGTGCATCGTCAAGTTGGCGCTTTGTTTGTTCTTTAGCTCACGTGTTCCAATTCTATAGTACTGTTTGAAGTTGTGCAACCATCCACTGCATCTCTTGAAATCACTGTAATCTATGTCTCGCGCAGTTTGGTGTTCATAACGTAGTAGATTACTATCATGCACATCCTGTGTATCGAGCATCCGTGAAAGTCGCTGACTCCAGTTTTTGTGACAAGTGCGGCTTGTCCGCCCTTGCATACCCATAGTTTTTCTTAGGCACTACACGGTCATATTGCTGTGGACTTATTCGAAATCCGTTCATAATTGTGTTTTTCACTATGCTGCGGATTATCTTCCATGTACCTAATTATGTTTAGTATCCGAAACAAAAGAAAAATTCGGAGTAGGTATTAAAATCCATGGAGAAGAAACTTTGAGGTTCGCTGATGACATTGTAATTCTGTCAGAGACAGCAAAGGACTTGGAAGAGCAGTTGAACGAAATGGACAGTGTCTTGAAAGGAGGATATAAGATGAACGTCAACAAAAGCAAAAAAACGAGGATACTGGAATGTAGTCGAATTAAATCGGGTGATGCTGAGGGAATTAGATTAGTAAAGAAGACACTTAAAGTAGTAAATGAGTTTTGCTATTTGGGGAGCAAAGTAACTGATGATGGTCGAAGTAGAGAGGATATAAAATGTAGACTGGCAATGGCAAGGAAAGCGTTTCTGAAGAAGAGAAATTTGTTAACATCGAGTATAGATTTAAGTGTCAGGAAGTCGTTTCTGAAAGTATTTGTATGGAGTGTAGCCATGTATGGAAGTGAAACATGGACGATAAATAGTTTGGACAAGAAGAGAATAGAAGCTTTCGAAGTGTGGTGCTACAGAAGAATGCTGAAGATTAGATGGGTAGAACACATAACTAATGATGAGGTATTGAATAGAATTGGAGAGAAGAGGAGTTTGTGGCACAACTTGACAAGGAGAAGGGACCGGTTGGTAGGACATGTTCTGAGGCATCAAGGGATAACAAATTTAGCATTGGAGGGCAGCGTGGAAGGTAAAAATCGTAGAGGGAGACCAAGAGATGAACACACTAAACAGATACAGACGGATGTAGGTTGCGGTAGGTACTGGGAGATGAAGCAGCTTGCAGAGGATAGAGTAGCATGGAGAGCTGCATCAAACCAGTCTCTGGACTGAAGACCACTACAAACAACATCTGCTCCTTAGACAAAGACAGCCCTTTACTACTTCACTGGAGACGGGATTTCTAGCTCCCTGTCCAACAAGGATGATGAACTACATGGCTCACCACCTGTTTCAGTATCACTTTCACTTGTTAAGCATTTATCGTCGTTATTGCACTCCTAAAGTACATTGTCCGGACGTTCGACCGTATACGGCACTACAAATTCCACTGACTCGTCGTGCATGATTGCTATTATTTTACCTGCCACTTGTTTCTCACACTGCGAAATTCCTTGGGTTTCTTTCTGACGAGGTGTCAACTTTGGCAACTGTTGTTTTACATATAATGCAATGTTTTTGTTTATCGTTCCCATTTCTCTGCCTTGTATCAATACCTATAGCACTGTAGCGCTGTTGTGAGTTACTCGTCGATTAAGCAGTTCAACTACACTCCGTAGCTTCATGCTGTGTTCGCCTTTGAATATCTACAGTCCAGCCACCTGTTGCCAATATTGTGGTTGCGTGATAGACAATGTGTGGGGCGTCGAATACCGTAAACATCTTTGGCCTTTAGCTACCTCGCACTCAACGAGTTCCTTGTGAGTTTAATTGGAAGAATCCTCAGGAAGCGTAGTCAATCTATGAATGTGATATCTTACGAAAACCCTTGAGTTCTTTCCAGTTTGGGATCCGTACCAGAAGGGTTTGGCAGAGGAAGTATAGAATATGCAACGAAGAGTAGCATGAAAGTATCATGGAAATGATTGGCCAACTGCACTGGCAGACGCTGCAAGGTAGAGGCGTTGTGCAGCATGGTACTGTTCACTTAAAGGTCGTGTATTCGTATAAGGGTCAAACAATACGCTACTTACTCCTACGTATATCTCGTAAAGATACCACGAAGGTAAAGTTGGAGAGATTAGGGCTTAATCGGAGGCTCACCAACAATCTTACTTCCCACAGTCCATTCGTCGCTAAAACAAGAATGTGGAAGTGAGAAGAGTACAGAAAGTATCCTCCGCCACACACTATAACGTAGCTAGCGGAGCGTAGATATGCAGTCATCGCCTTAGGCGATACCCTCTCGTTCAAACCAAATCCCTAGGAAATCATCAGAAATGCAGACAATGGGTTAACCTGTCGATACTTCCAAGAAACTGGTTTTGCAAAGTCAGTCCGATACACAACTTAAAAACAATCCGATACACAACTTAAAAACAAATTTTCAGAACCAGCAGCCTGCGATCTGCTGTCAGAGCATACTATTAATGCCAGATTATCATTACTTGATAGTTGGCACTTAACGTGCTGAAGCTGGTTTCCTACAAGCAGAGCGCTCAATGTCACCCCGAACCGTTCCTTTGTGAAACTGCCACAACAGTTGGCCAGTCCACCTTGTCTGGCGTTCATTCTTGTTGGGTTTTGAGCCCCAATCCTGGATCAGGCGCTTTTATTTCGTATTTCATCACACATGATAAACCCCCCCCCCCCCCCCACACACACACACACACACACACACACACACACACACACACACGATATCGTGGGCATAAATAACATTATTATGTAACTTAGTGTCGTAGCGTGGTGGTTACCGTGTTAACTTGTCGTGCAGGAGCTTCTAATATCAAGAAATACAGCGAAAATAATGTTTATTTCTAAATATGCTCAAAACCCTAGTCATTATTTTTATTCAACTAATTGATTTAAATGTATTTCTTAATTTCTAATACTTTGTTGTTAAATTATGGTAATGACTTTTTTATTTGCTCTTATTTTCTTCTTGTTCTTTTTTCATCTGGAATCTGCCAGTATCGTCTGTAATCTATGACAAAGTACCAACTAGAACTACTCATCGGTTGGTAAAGCGGCAGTTTGTGTAACCAGTGTAAGGATAATTTCAGGTAACCAATGAATGATATCGAGAAATTGCAGTTTGTTTTTTAGCGCTAAAACTGAAATTTTCGCCTTGAGTTTGCTCTCAGAGGTTAGCTTTAATCGCCGTGAACAAAGCTATCGTGATTTTAATTCTGTCGCTGTTTCCTCGGATACATTGCACGTCACGAGGATATGGTTAGGTCAGGACAGGAGTTTAAATTCAGAGCTACAAAACGCGACGGTTGCTTCAGTTCAGTTATTGGACACTTAAAATCAGCTGCCCACAGAACTTCTGTCATACCTCGTTGCGGCCGCTTCCAACGCTGCTCCTCGTTACACATTAACAGCATTTGAGAAGTGATCCGCCTTGTTTGTGGCACTTATAACCGAGCGGTAGCCGGCAGACGATGTAGCAAGACCATAGCGGAAAATGACAGACGTCAACTATCATTTAATTTTAATCAGACTATAGCTGTCTGGCATCACTGACTGCTCAGCAACGAATACCGAACTGCCGATAGGTGATTATCTCGTCCAACGACAGACATGGCTTCTGCTCAGTAGGATTTCCAATCTCTCGTCGAAGACTCCAAGTTTTCTCTTTTTTAATATCTCTAACCATAAACTTAACACATTTATCAGTTGCAGAGACGTTTCGAGCTCAAATATGTAAAACTGAATAAAGAATGAAACTGCAGAACATAAACCCAAATAAAATAACCAAGCGCCAAGAGGCAACAACAAGGAAAATATAAACAAACATTATCCACTTTAATTGAGCTGCTTCTCTGATGCAGTACCTAACAGCACGAGAAAAGGAAGCATGTTTCACGAATGTTTAACTCCCGTCTTTCAAAACAGGAGACAGAGACTGCACAGCAAAAACTTCCATCATCCCGACTGGAAAGGATGTACCATACTGTACAACAGCCTCAAAACACCAATGTCGGTGGACTTCCTGAAAGGTAGACTCTCCTGGCACCCAAAGAATTAACTGATGAAATTGTCAATACTGTCTTTCAGAAAATTACTAAGTGGTTCCTTGTAAACGGACTCTCACTGAATTTTGATAAGACACAGTACATACAGTTCCGTACAGGGAATGGTATGACGCCATTAATAAATATAGACCTTAATCAGAAGCATATAGCTAAGGTAGAATATTCCAAATTTTTAGGTGTGTCCATTGATGAGAGATTAAATTGGAAGAAACACATTGATGATCTGCTGAAACGTTTGATCTAATCTAATCTAATCTGTGTTAGCTAATTATTCCTACGCCGTGAGAGGTCTGCTGCACAGTAGTTGAATCAAGAGTGGTATCACTTTTGGAATGAAGTACTTGTCTAAGAAATAAAACAATGATGAGTCGTATAACTTACTCACCTCGTAGCTAGTTTCGGAAGGCTAGCTTCCTTCATCAGGTACACACTTGCGAAAAATTAAAATGTTTCTGTGTAAGGCAGTCATTGTCGTTCTTGTCAGTATAACGTACTGGGTTTTGTTAGATATCCATTGAGTCAGTTACACATCTGTGAAGACACGATATTATCACATGTTAATTATAGACGATGTGGTATAAGGTGGACGCCTTTCGGGAATCTAAGAATACGGAATTTGCTTCCTTACTTCAGTGCTCAGGCCCAGAGAACCGCAAGTACCTGTGAGGCTCCTCTTCCACTTGATTCAACTTCCTGCATTTTGCCACTGGTAACACTACCCCGATCTGCAGCAAGTGCTGATGGGTTTCATTTTTCCAATTTACTTTGGTCTGCTGAGCGGTCTTCTTCCATAGGGACTAAAATCTGTGGATTTCAAATACTATCGACGTTTGTCCTTTCGAGTGACACGATCTGCCCATAGTCTGTTTAATTCTCATCAGGCCTAAAATATCCGGGCTTTGCCAGGCCTCAGACAATCACAATTATGCCTTCTTTCCAATTCCCCAGTGCTGTCACCTTGTGCCAGACTATATCTCTTCCTTAGGATTTTCCGCTTGAAACCAAGAAAATAATTTATTTTTTTCTGGACTCTCAGTATTTCACGTTCATATACTACGTGCATGGAAAACAATAAAAACTGTTACTAAAGATGAAAGAAATAAAAAAATCCGTATATGCCCTCAGAAATTCAATGATTTTTTATTCAATCAGTACACGAAGTAGGAAATGCTGTCACCAAACCTGTCATTAACTCATCTGAGAGTCTTTCAAAAAATGTCTGTAAACCACTAGTCAATACATTTGTTTACCTTCTCCGAGGTCCCATCTAGTCTCGTCCAAAAAATAGTTAAACATCTGAAATCATCTGAGAGTGTAGATATACATTTCTTGTAACATTCTAAAAAAACGTAGTAGGTTGTTATTGTGTATCCTTTAACATACTGCATAAATAAGTGTATATATGAGGGATATTGTCCTGATGAGCTAAAAGTGTCTAGGGTAGTCCCAATATATAAAAAAAGATATTCTACATCTACATTTATACTCCGCAAGCCACCCAACGGTGTGTGGCGGAGGGCACTATACGTGCCATTGTCATTACCTCCCTTTCCGGTTCCAGTCGCGTATTGTTCGCGGGAAGAACGACTGCCGGAAAGCCTCCGTGCGCGCTCAAATCTCTCTAATTTTACATTCGTGATCTCCTCGGGAGGTATAAGTAGGGGGAAGCAATATATTAGATACTTCATCCAGAAACTCACCCTCTCGAAACCTGCACAGCATGCTACACCGCGATGCAGAGCGCCTCTCTTGTAGAGTCTGCCACTTGAGTTTGCTAAACACCTTCGTAACGCTATCGCGCTTTCCAAATAACCCTGTGACGAAACGCGCCGCTCTTTTTTGGATCTTCCCTATCTCCTCCGTCAACCCGACCTGGTACGGATCCCACACTGATGAGCAATACTCAAGTATAGGTTTTGTAAGCCACCTCCTTTGTTGATGGTCTGCATTTTCTAAGGAGTCTCCCAATGAATCTCAACCTGGTACCCGCCTTACCAACAATTAATATTATATGATCATTCCACTTCAAATCGTACTGCACGCATACTCCCAGATATTTTACAGAAGTAGCTGCTACCAGTGTTTGTTCCGTTATCATATAATCATACAATAAAGGAACCTTCTTTCTATGTATTCGCAATACGTTACATTTGTATATGTTAAAGGTCAGTTGCCACTCCCTGTACCAAGTGCCTATACTACAGCATCACCTGCGAAATGCCGCATGGAACTTCCGACACTATCTACTAGGTCATTTACATATATTGTGAAAAGCAATGGTCCCATAACACTCCCCTGTGGCACGCCAGAGGTTACTTTGTCTGTAGACGTCTCTCCATTGATAACAACATGCTGTGTTCTGTTTGCTAAAAACTCTTTAATCCTGCCTCACAGCTGGTCTGATATTCCGTAGGCTCTTACTTTATCAGGCGACAGTGAGGAAGTGTATCGAACGCCTTCCGGAAATCAAGGAAAATACCATATACCTGGGAGCCTGTATCTAATATTTTCTGGGTCTCATGAACAAATAAAGCGAGTTGGGTCTCTCACGATCGCTGTTGCCGGAATCCATGTTGATTCCTGCAGATTAGATTCTGGGTTTCCAGAAGCGACATGATACGCGAGCAAAAAACATGTTCTAAAATTCTACAACAGATCGACGTCAGAGATATAGGTCTATAGTTTTGCGCATCTGCTCGACGACCCTTCTTGAAGACTGGGACTACTTGTGCTCTTTTCCAATCATTTGGAACCTTCCGTTCCTCTAGAAACTTGCGGTACACGGCTGTTAGAAGGGGGGCAAGTCCTCTGTTGAGTGATTCCAGTTGCTTTTCTATTCCTTGGACACTTATTTCGATGTCAGCCAATTTTTCGTTCGTGAGAGGATTTAGAGAAGGAACTGCAGTGCGGTGAAACACTCACCTTCAAGTTACAGACCAATTTCCGTAGTCCCAGCTCTCTCTAAAGTGTTTGAATGTGTAATATACCAACAGTTGCCTGTGTACTTTGAAAATGCAGGAATAATTAGCGAATCACAGTATGGTTTTAGGAAAAAACTTGTCAACTGTTGATGCTGTAGACTCAGTAGTCACAAATACATAAAGTGTTTGAGGATAAACCCAAGGGGTCGATATCGACGACTTTGGGAATCCCTGGTGTAGAGCATAAAATACTCTTAGAAAAAATGGAGTACTGCAGCATTCGAGGTAACAGCCTTAAACTATTAAAATCGTATATACAGGATCGCAAGCAACTGTTTGTGTAGGTAAAGAAAAGTCCAGTATTGAATTAGTTAAAATAGGTATACCACATGGATCCATACTGGGGCCTTTTCTGTTCCTAATAATAATTAATGATCTGCCATCATTCATAGAGTCCATGACAGTACTATATGCAGATGATACAACTTTCCTTCATTGTAGTAATGATTTCAGTAGCCTCAAAGCTTGTGTTGCAGAGACAGTGGCTCAAGCATCCTATTGGTTTAAAGCAAATGGCTTCCTGCTGAAACCGAGCGAGGTGGCGCAGTGGTTAGCACACTGGACTCGCATTCGGGAGGACGACGGTTCAATCCCGCGTCCGGCCATCCTGATTTAGGTTTTCCGTGATTTCCCTAAATCGCTCCAGGCAAATGCCGGGATGGTTCCTTTGAAAGGGCACGGCCGACTTCCTTCCCCGTCCTTCCCTAATCCGATGAGACCGATGACCTCGCTGTTTGGTCTCCTCCCCTAAAAAACTACTACTTCCTGCTGAATGATAGCAAAACGTAGCAGATGGTTTTTAGTCTAAAAGACAATCTTCCATCAGATGATTCTCGTTGTGTTAAGTTTTTAGGGGTACATATAGATGAAAAATTATCCTGGAATCAACATGTACAATATATTAGTGGTAAATTGTCTAGAGTGATGTATTTGCTACGGCGACTTTTGGACTGTGTACCTCAAAATTGTTAGAACGTCGTATTTTGCATTTTTCCAAAGTATCCTAACATATTTTATGGGGAACTTGAGTTTAGTGCGTGACATCCTAATACTACAAAAGAAAACCATTATGATAATTACTGGTTCTCCATACAAAGCACACTGCAAACCAATATTCTGTGAAGAAAAACGATGACTGTAATAAACCTATATATTTACTATGTTTTACTCCACACAAAAAAAGTTACCAGAAGCAAAACGTAAAGAAAATATACATTTCTACAACACGAGAAGGAGCAGATGCATTTATACTCCTTACCACAGACTGTCAAGGTCACTTAACAGCTATGAATTGATGGGGCACAAATTAATTAATAAGCTTCCACTATATGTACAAGAACTATCTGAACAAGCATTCAAACAAAAACTGTGCAAATGGCTAGCTGCTCACCCATTCTATGACATAAATGATTATTTCAAATGTCATAATTTTGTAGTATTAATAGCATGCCTCTTGTTTTCTTTGAATTAAGTTATATTGTATTACATGCCTGACGTGGTCTTATTGCTGTAATGGCCGAATGACAATAAAATTACTACACACATCAAAAAAGTTTTGCATAATCACAGTTCCCAGAACCCATGCAGATAACCGTTGACTGTGGATATTGTATCACAGACACAATCCCTTTGACTGTTCAGAGATGTTACTAAACCCACCCAAAGATGTAGACAACCATGCCTGAGCAGCGCCTATTAAACGGAATGAGTCCGACAGCCGATCAGTTCGTCATTCCACCAGGAAGGAGGTACACGGCTCGTGTTGTCTGTAGTTCAGCCATGCCTAGACGGTCAATACTGTGGTTCGATCGCGTCTTCATTGTTACTTTGTGCCAGGAAGGGCTCTCAACAAGGGAAGTGTCCAGGCGTCTCACAGTGAACCAAAGTGATGTTGTTCGGACATGGAGGAGATAGTGAGACATGAACTGTCAATGACATGCGTCGCTCAGGCCGCCCAAGGGCTACTACTGCTGTGGATGACCGTTACCTACGGATTATGGCTCGGAGGAATCCTGACAGTAACGCCACCGTGTTGAATAACGCTTGTTGTGCAGCCACAGGACCTCGTGTTGCTACTCGCTGTGCGCAATAGGCTGCATGCTGCGCAACTTCACTCCCGACATCCATGTCAAGGCCAATCTTTGCAACCACGACACCATGCAGCGCGGTACAGATGGGTCCAACACATGCCGAATGGACCGTTCAGGATTGGCATCACGTTCTCTTAACCAGTGAGTGTCGCACAGGCCTTCAACCAGACAATCGTCGGGGACGTATTTGGAGGCAACCCAGTCAGGCTGAACGCCTTTGACACACTGTCCAGCGAGTGCAGCAAGGTGGAGATTCCCTGCCTTTTTGGGGTGGCATTACGTGGGGCCGACGTACGCCGCTGGTGGTCATGGAAGGCGCCGTAACGGTTGTACGATACGTGAATGCTATCCTCTGACCGATAGTGCTACCATATCGGCAGCATATTGGCGAGGCATTCGTCTTCATGGTCGACGATTCGCGTCCACGTCGTGCACATCTTGTGAGTGACTTCCGTCAGGATAACATCGCTCGACTAGAGTGGCCTGCATGTTCTCCAATCTTTAACCCTATCGAACATGCCTGGGATAGATTGAAAAGCGCGGTTTATGGACGACGTGGCCCACCAACAACTCTGAGGGATTGACGCAGAATCGCCGATAAGGAGTGGGACAATCTGGACCAACAGTGCCTTGATGAACTTGTGGATAGTATGCCACGACGAATACAGGCTTGCATCAATGCAAGAGGACATGATACTGGGTATTAGATGTACCGGTGTGTACTGCAATCTGAACCACCACCTCTGAAGGTCTCGCTGTATGGTGGTATAACATGGAATGCGTGGTTTTCATGCGCAGTAAAAAGGACGGAAATGATGTTTATGTTGGTCTCTCTTCCTATTTTCTGTACAGGTGCTGGAACTCTCGGAACTGGGGTGATACAAAACTACTACTATTACTTCTACTTCTACGCATTGGATCAGGGTTTTGTACAGCTGAAATCTTAAATTCCTTGACAGGATGCTATGTAAATAACTGGCTGACACTGAGGTCTAATCGGTTTCAGACTTGGATCTTCGCTTTGATCACTGCCTCACATCATGTAGAAGTCAGCCCCCGATATTTAAAATCATAAATCCTTTTGTAGGATTGGGCTCCATCTGCTAGTGGATGGGTTCGATATCTTGAATAGGCACTAGCTCTAATGATCAGTAGATACTGTCGTTGATTCATTCATAAGAAGACCTATCTTGCTAGCTGCAGTCACCTCTGTTGCTTATCTGCATCTTCTCTTCCTTAGATTTGGACAACAGGGCCATGCCATTGGGAAATGAGAGATTATTGATTTTTTCACCTTCTCTCGAAATCTTCGTAATTTTTAAGGAAAACTATCCCCATTACCTTTAGAGAGCCAGCATGAAAAATATTGGTGATACACGATCTTGCCTATGTTAAGGCTGTCCGTGACTTGCTTACCGAGCTTCGCTTTGCCTTTTGAATCAATGAGACACACTAACTGGGCTGACTAGTTTCGTATGAGCTGTACAGAACATAAATGTTCTCCACAGTCGAATGTCCTTTCTGAAACTACTGATATTCACATGTCACTTCTTCTGAAAGTGGTCAGGTCCTGTCCAGTGTACAGTTGGACAAGATCTGCTAGTAGACGTTCAGGGGGAAAACTACTTCTATAGTTAGTGCTGTCGATTTTGTCACCTTTCTTGTCCACCACAGATAACTGCTGTCGTCCAGTCTTCTGGGATCTCCTCGACTACTCGGATCTCTTATGATGTTTCTCCCCTCTAACTTAAATGTCTTTCGCCTGGTTTCCATGTTCTCCCGGATTTTTGTTCTTCTTCATCCTCCTCATCTGATCTGTTATTTCCTCAGTGTAGGTGGTGAATTGTCTAAATATAGTGTGTCAGGAGATTGGAATTAGAACAAATCTAGAACAGATCTTTAGCTTCACTCACACTGAGGAACTTCCTGTAGGAAGAGGAAAACTACATGTCGATTTTGCCTCTTGCCTGGATTCTGACGGCCTCCCGCTATTTTACCTGTTGAGGGGCATAAAATATCTCAAGAATGGGTTTTAACCATTTCGTTCGCAGTTAAACATACTGTCCTAGCAGACAAAAAGTGGTGTTGCCATCTGAAGCTCTGCACCGGCTGGTAACAAAAGAAAAGTCGATGAGACGGGGTGGGAACTTAGTAGTTGTGGGTGGTGTACTGGTTGTGCTGCGTAGTCCACCCAACTGATTTCATAAAAATCATCATTGGTCTGAGACATTTACCAAGTTAGAATAACAGAAGATATATCATAGATACAGAGAAGAGTTCAGATTGGTGATGGGTTGATTTACTCATCACGAATGCGTAACCACTACATCAGTGGTTCTCAAACTTTTTTCTTCGCTCCTCCCCCCCCCCCCCCTTATATTTTTTTCCTTATTATGTTAACCAAACTCAGTTTTAAACGATTTTGCATAGCAGAAACCAAAAATGACGTATTATAACGAAAATACGGTACAAATTTTTATCTTTATCAAGTTTTCATTTATTCACAAACTATGAAACGGACCTTATTTACAATTCAGCAAACAAGAATTACAAAGGCAATTAAAATTTAAATTAAAAGTTCAGTGTGATGGATGAGCTTGTTTTTTAGAACAAAGTTTCTCAAGAAGTGGAGGAATAGCAGAGAGAGCGACTCGAAGTTCTATATTTACATTTAGCTTTGAACGGTAGTTCGACTTCATAACTGACAAAGCTGAAAATCCAGTCTTGCACAATTGTTCTTGCAAAAGGAATAAGGATATTCATTGCATTTTGGCTTAGCGTTGGGAAGCCCTTGCTAATATGTATCCAAAGCTCCAACAAAACCACTTCATTAAATTTACTCTTCAGTGAAGTACCAGAAGTGAATTCTATATTTAGAAATGATGGTCTAGAAGCATTTATGACTGGATTTTTAATCCAGTTAAATTTATCAAAATCGTTGCTGAAGTATTTCTGGAAGTGAACTTTTAATGTTGAAAGATGATGAAGAAAGCAAGCTTCTATCGCCATTGGATGTATCGGATTATCTGTATCCTCTAACAGTGACCAAATAGTAGGGAACTTTATCTAGTATGCCACTCTCCATTCGGTTTTGCCACAGCTCTAATTTATTTGTGAACGCCTTCACCTTTTTCATTCCAAAATAGTACAGTTGCCTGATTACCTTCGAGTGAAGTTTGAGGAATATTTAATTTCTCAGAAATATCAGTGAGGTAAGTCATTTTAAATAGAAAGAAAATCTCCTTTGTTGAAACAGTCTGCCAAAGAGTGACCGCTCTCCTTTAAAAAACAGAATACCTCATTCCTCTATTTTTTCACTAAATGACAGTGCGGGACGGTGTCAAATGCTTTCCTGAGGTCAAAGAACACGGTATCAACCTGAGCGCCATTATCTACGGCACTGTGGATCTCATGGAGGAACAAAGCGAGCGGAGTTTCACAGAATCCTTGTTCATTTTTATATAGATCTTTCCTTCTCTAAGATCGTCCTAATTCTTGGGCATAAAACACTTCCATAATTCTAAAACAGATTGGCATCAATGATATAGATCTACAATTGTGTGCATCTGTCCTACGGCCCTTCTTAAGAACGGGAATGACCTGCGCTTTCTTGCAATCGCTAGGTACCCTTCGTTGCTCAAGCAATCTACGATAAATTACTTCTAAAGCGGGAACAAGTTGTAATGTTATGTGTGCCTCACTGCTTTTTCTTCTTTAACTAATTTGTGCCTGATTTTTATTCTGAGAAGCTCAGTAATGTATGTAAATACCGTAAATGTAAATGTGATTCAAAAAGTACAAATCAGTATTGTTTCCGGCATAATTTTGTCGTGGTACATGAAAATAAGTGGCATCGATTAGCAACGATGAAACAGAAATTTTTTTTACAAGATCTTAAATGTTTCAAGTCTAAGAAATACAAGGTAATTACAAAGGCGTTTCGAACAACAGCATGAAATATTTTTAATTTCGTTTCGCGTCCCTGATCGGGCGCCAATATAAAAATGACTTTTATCTTGGTAATGTGGATATTTATGTGTGTGTTTGGAGAGCGAGATATTGATTTTTGATTGAGGTTTTCTTTAAGTCTTAACTGGTACCTGAATTTTGGTTGCTGCCTCCTTGAATAATTAGCTTCTGCACCAGTTGGTTTCGTATTACTATGTGGAGGAAATTGTTCTTTAAGGTTTAAAATAAGACTCTGTTAGTTACTTGGCCGTATTGCGGATAGCTTTTAGCCCAAGTTTTCGTAGCTTTTCATACCTAAGGGACCAGTGTTGTAAGTAAATAAGATCAAACAGCAATCTGCTTTTCGTGAGAAAAGGAGATTGCTTAGCACACAAACTTCCTTCAAACTACACGTCCAGCTGCATCAAAATTGGTCAGTGGAGTTCAGCACCATACTATTGTACAAGAATATAATCCAATTACTATAATTATGAAATTGAGAGGTTGTTACTTACAGAATGAAAACTATAGAGAATGCATTTCTTTTCCTGTATTTTAGTGAACTTTGTACACTTACAGTTCTGTCGATTGATAGACGGCAACGACAATGAAGTTTAGCTCCTTTTTCAAAAACAAGATATTTCTATTCTTCATTTCCAGAAAATTTGTATACATAAATGTTTGGTAACTCTTACACACATTTTACTCGGTTTTATCACTAAAATATCAATTTTCATTAAATGTAACAATATGTTCTGAGCGACGGCCTAGCAACACATCCTCTTCCCACAAGATACAGATTAACAGTTTTTTTTAATAAATCAATTGTATATTTTTTTTAGTCCATACTCAAAGATTCTCTAATATTATCGTTGCGGGGATTGCGCTCTAGATAGTTTCTTGCTGTCCAGCTGCACTTCACTTAAAGTACTTTTTGAATCACATTTACATTTACGGTATTTACATACATTACCGAGCTTCTCAGAATAAAATCAGGCACAAATTAGTTTAAAAAAAGCAGTGAGGCACACACAACATTACAAAGTTCTTTCGCATAATCTTCGTAGAATCTTCCAGATATCTCATATAGTTCTCACACCTTTCTACTTCGAAGCGGTTGTAGATGTTTCTATTCCGCGAACGGTTATCTCAATAACTGCCATTTTGACGTTCGTATGACGACTGAAAGGAGGGATCGTGTTGGTGAAACAATTTTGGAAGACCGAATTCAGTATTTCGGCCTTCTGTCATCTTCCGTTTCGGTGCCAGTGTGGTCGCTGAGTGAATGAACAGATGATTTTGACCCACCTACTGATTTTACATACGACCAAAACCCCTTATGAAATAATTATATTAATACCTCCAGCTGCTGACGGGCGTTGATATATATCAACGGGGACAGGTGAAAATGTGTGCCCCGACCGGGACTCGAACCCGGGATCTCATGCTTGCATGGCAGACGCTCTATTCATCTGAGCCACCAAGGACACAGAAGATAGTGCGACTGCAGGTACTATATCGCGCACGCCTCCCGCGAGACCCACACTCTCACCTTGTATGTTCAGACACGACGTTCGTAGTGTCCCACCCTAACACACTCATTACTCGTGGAAGGCATTCTTACCAAGTCCCGTAAGAGTTCGGGGAATATGTGTGCATCCGCACAGGAGGAGAAGGTCATGGCCGGTATTGCCAGAACTATATACTTACATGAATGTGGTGTCTGTTCTTTCGGACATTTCCGACTACAAGCGCCATCTCTTGGTCATCTTCAACCGGATCTGGTACGATGGCGTCTTTCCATCGCAATAGTGGGAGAGCACCATCGTTCCGCTGCTGAAATCTGGTAGAAAATCACTTGATGTGGATAGCTATCGGCCCATCAGCCTCACCAACGTTGTTTGTAAGCTGCTGGAATGTATGGTGTGTCGGTGGTTGGGTTGGGTCGTGGAGTTGCGTGTCCTACTGGGTCCAGGTCAGGACGGCTTCCGACAGTCACTCTACCACTGTTAATCTTGTGCCCCTCGAGTCTGCCACCCGAACAGCCTTTTCCAGACGCCAACGCGTTGTTGCCGTGTTTTTTTATCTACGCAAAGCTTAAGACTAAAACATGGCGACATCTTATCTTTGCCACATTATATGGATGTGGTCTCAGAGACCCGCTCTCGATATTTATCCAGAATTTCCTGTCGCTCTGTACTTTCTGTGCCCAAGTTGGTGCCTCCCTTAGTTCTCCCCATATCCTGGCGAAAGGGGTCCCACAGGGCTCTGTATTGTGTGTATCACTATATTTAGTGGCTATTAATGTTCTAGCATCAGTTGTAGGGCCGTCCGTCTCACCCTCTCTGTATGGCTGCCGACTTTGCTGACTTCTGCATTTCGTACTGCTCCACTAGTACTGGTGTTGCTGAACGGCGCCTACAGGGAGCCATCCACAAGGCGCAGTCACGGGCTCTCGCCCACGGCTTCCAGTTTTCGGCCGCTACGTCGTGTGTCATGCACTTCTGTCGGCATCGTACCATTCATCAGGAACCAGAACTTTACCTTAATGACGATCCACTCACTGTAGTGGAGACATGGATTCTTAGGACTGGTTTTCGACGCCCGATTGACTTAGCTACCTCACCTTCGTCAACTTAAGCGGAAATGCTAGCAGCACCTGAATGCCCTTCGCTGCCTGAGCAACACCTACTGCGGTGCAGACCGTTCTACTCTGCTGCAACTGTATAAAGACCTTGTTCAATCCCACCTTGACTATGGGAGTCTGGTTTATGGTTCGGCAGCGCCCTCAGCGTTGCGTGTACTCGACACAGTGCGCCACTGTGGCGTTCGCCTAGTGACCAGTGAGTGTCCTGGTGGAGGCCGGAGTTCCTCCATTGCAGTTCCGACGTGCACAACTGCTCGCCAATCACGTTGCACACATTCGTAGTTCTCCTGAGCATCCGAATTACCGTCTCCTGTTTCCACCCGCGGCTGTTCATCTCCCGCATTGGCGGCCCAGGTCAGGGCTAACGACTGCGGTTCGCGTGCGATCCCTTCTGTCTGATCTGGAGTCCTTCCCTTTACCACCTCCCATCCAGGTCCGTCCGCATACACCTCCATGGTGTACACTTGGCTGCAGAATCGTCTGGACCTTTCACATGACCCTAAGGACTCAGTTACTCCTGCCGCTCTCAGTTGTCACTTCCTCTCGATTCTAGACGTGTTCCGGGGCTCTGAAGTTGTTTACACCGACGGCTCGATGGCTGATGGTCATGTTAGCTTCGCCTACGTCCACAGAGGCCATTTTGAACAGCATTCCTTGCCCGATGGCTGCAGTGTATTCACTGCAGGGCTGGTGGCCATCTCTCGTGCACTTCAGTATATCTGTTCATGACCTCGGGAATTGATTCTTCTGTGTAGTGACTGCTTGAGCAACCTACAAGCTATCGACCAGTACTCCCCTCGCCATCCTTTGATAGCGTTCATCCAGGAGTCCATATATGCCGTGAACCGGTCCCGTCGTCCATTGGTGCTTTTGTGGAGCGCACGATACGTCGGAATCCCAGGCAACGAACTTGCTGACAGGCTGGCAAAACAGACTACGCGGAAACCGCTTCTGGTGATAGGCATCTCTTACGCCGTAGGGTTTTTTCGAATTTGGGAGTGGAATGGCATAACAGTACACACAACAAACTGTGTGTCATTAAGGAGACTACGAATGTGCGGGCTTCTCGCAGGGAATCAGTTGTCCTCTGCCGGCTCCGTATTGGCCACGCTTGGGCGACCCACAGTTAACTCCCGCGCCCTGAAAATCCGCCTCAGTGTCGGTGCGGCGCCCGGTTGACAGTGGCCCATATTCTGGTGCACTGTCCCACTTTGGCTGCCCACCGACGAAATCTTGGGTTACCGAACTCGTTGCCGCAGATTTTATCTGACAACGCTTCATCGGCTGGTTTAGTTTTAAATTTAATTCTTGAGGGGGGGGGGATTATCATTTGATCTAAGTTTTATTGCATGTCCTTTTTGCCCTCTATGTCCTCCACCCTAGTGCTCCTAGGGTGGAGGTTTTAATTTGTTGCAGAATGGCTGGCTTCTACTTTTTTAATCTGATGGTCAGCCAGCCATGGTAATTTGCTTTATTGTTTTAATCTCTTCATCCCTTTTCTTATGTTTCTGTAGTTTTCTCGTCCCCTTTTGTCCAATTACATGTTTGTTGCCCTTCATCGTTCCTGTGATTTTGCCTTTCATTCCGTTTTGAATTGTCAGTCTCATTTATTTTATTCTCACACTTGTGGCATTGTTTTATTCGGAACAAGGGACTGATGACCTCGTAGTTTGGTCCCTTCCCCCCTCTTTTAATCCAACCTACCGAAAGGAGCCGAGGATGTCCTCAGAACCCAGGAAGCAGGCGTCATTCGTATCACGTGCCACTATATGTAGCCGGTTGCACCCAGTGCACTCGATAGCTGCCGGCACGGCCTCTTCCACGTCACGGACGAGATTCCCCGTCAAATATACCTAGTGCATGCTGGCATTCTTTCCCGCCTAACATTGGGACTACCAGTGAGGAGCAGACCCACCCTCTGAACTCATGCGGACTGGGCAGGAAAATAGGGTGCTGGCCCAGCAGAAGAGGCATTTCGTGCTGGCTCAGTGTTATCAACACTGGGTAGCACCTCGCACCTGTTGCTAAGGCGTTAGTGGAACATAAATATAGGTAACTACGAGCAGTCATATATGAAATATGTATTTTCGTATACATATTTTCATGCCTTTTTCAGGCTCATCTTAAGGTGAGGCATGCAGATGATAAATAGACTTATTTTTATAGCTTGATTCTGGGTACTGGCTTGTGCCAATGCGGGCAGTGTGCAGTATTGTTGGTAACATCCACTTGGCGGCTTCCATGTTGATTGCCTGTTGGCCGCAGAACTAATCACTATTGACTATAAACAGCCACCATAAATCCAGCAGTAGCAAGGTAGACATCAAGAATAATACCGCCTGTCAGTACTCAGCATCAGGCTACGAAAGTGTCTAACTTCAGTTTGCCCCATGTGAAGGAATGTTGGAAAAGGTTCGAAACAAGTTTACGGAAATAAGCAAATATATCGTGACTGGTCCAGTTATCTTTGTTTCTATTCCATGAACATTTGTTGTCTCAAATCTTATCTGTATCTAGGATATACTATATATTATTTTAAATTGATAAGTATCCCAGTCTGATGAATAATGCCGTATCATCTGTTAGATAATGTACACACTATAACCAATGGAGCACCCACTGTTTACGACGCTTTACGGTCAGCCTAGGCTACGTGGACAGTACGAAAATCTTTGCGGGTTGGGGTCTCATGACGCGGTGTAGTATCCGTCTGTCGTGTTGTACACCACCTTTGTGCCCTCTGTTTCCGCGCATTAGTGATGGAGCAGCATACCGTGTACACATCGAAAGGTCAGTGTATCATGAACTCATTTCCCGATCATTTTCTTCTGTCCGAACTGACTCAGTTATTTACATTGTGCCCTTTGCCCTACGACACATTCTGACAATTGCTTGTACTACATATTGCCGTTTTTAGATTCATTTGGCCAATGTGTCTGTGTGTGTGCAATTGTCGCTATCGTCAGTGCATCTAATTCATCAGTGTGGACATAGTTGAGTGGTAATTCGCTGATGTTCCCTGTGTAGGAGAGACATGTTTTTATGACACATTTACGTACGTATTATTATGTGAGGGTTTCGTGGATTTCCGTTGCATGGCTATCCTTTAGCACATCTCGTACCGTACGGTGCTGGAATCTCCTTTTAGTAACAGTCATCATGATGATCATGTGGTTGTCATGGCAATCAGTTCCAGACCTCGATGCGGCAGCTGTAGACTGATTTCATTCAGTGTTAAAAATTAATGGCTTCTCATTTTATCACCACAAGTGTGTCCTGGCAGTGAAGCATCGAATTTGTGGCGTGAGTCTATCGTCAAGAAACTTAACTTACTTACTTCGCTGTTTGATTTCTAGGGCTACATCCAGGGAAAACATAAATCCTCAAATAGCGGTAGTACGCAATTCCTAACTGTTCGTGTGTGAGTTGACGTGTCGTTTTGATAGAAACGCCATTCTCACATTTGTTTCATTCCGCCTGGACGCACGTTTCCTCCGCACGTGCTGACACTAAATGCAGTAAACGAATAGAGCTTAACTGCACTTTCAGTTCATTGTCCATTTTTGGCCAGCATTTTAATTTCATTCGTATGGCCACCCATTTCGCGATGACTTCTGACGTATGCTTACGTCCACTATATTTTTTAATATAGCTAGTTCTGTTCTTTTCATGAGTTTAATTGCATCACTACGTTCTTAGTATAGTCATGTAATGTGTCTACACGCCTTATCGCCTAAAATTGCAAAGAGATGTCTGCATTCGTCATTAACGTGGTCGTATCTCTTCTTTTAGCGCGATGTAAAGTTAGTCACAGCTCTTAAAATACTGGTACGAACCCTATAGCCTCGTCATAGCACTCAGACGAACTCCTCAGATCCGTACACTGGACCAGAAATTGCACACCGCTCCTTTTAACCTCCTAACAGGCATCTTCCAGCATCCTCGGACTGTCAGAATACTCTCAGTGCAGACGCTAGAGCCAGTCACACCAAATTAAAACACTTAAGTTTTCGCGGAAACTGTAAGGTTTAGTTCCACCTTAACAAAACTCTCTGTTCCTTTAGCCACAGCCTTCTCCAACGTGATATGTAAGCTCAGAGAGGGCTGACGCTGAGAACCTGTGTTATACGAACACACTCGCCTTACAAAACACAACCAAGCGACACTCATTGCCGCTTTCTTAGTGATCTGCCGCTGGGAAAAAAAAACTGCGAATTAATTCATGCTAACATCCGTCATTTGAAAAACAGATCTCTAACGAGACAAATTCTTGTGTAGAAACGACTTTGTTCTTCAGAAAACAGCTCCTGACAATTATCATCTCTGCTTCACGTCCGGCAGGATGCCAAATTTCTCCATTATATCCTCAACAAAGATGCACTCCAGATGCCCAGTTCTGGCGACCAGATGGTTGGACATAAATATTTTTGGGGCAATAGTACTGTAGTGGTAGGTGGATTGCATTTGGCTGAGACAATTTGTAAACCACCTTACCACTACCTACACTTTCCTCGCGCTGTGCTGTTCTCTCTTCGTCGTACTTCTCGATCATGTAAATCACGTTCCAATAATCAGGAAAGTTCCCACAGATGTTTTGGAAAACGCTTCGATAAATAGACCGGACCCGAAAACTCATGCACGAGTGTTGAACGATACTAATACATACCTACAAATAAAACGTCCCTACCCACACACAGAACAGTGACAAAGTATTTTTTTTTACTTAAACACGTGCCACCCTGTACCTTTAACTGTTCTTGTTAGCTTTCTTAAACTGTAGTAGGTGTACTTGTGTAAACGCCTCCCAGTTGCTCTTTTGAGTCTGTAATTTTTACTACACGGTTTAGAGACCATTTTTAGGATTTCTATCTAAATAATGACACCAGTTCACATTACAGGCCATGTTTAAAACATTTTGTTTCACAGTATACCAAATAGCGCAAAGGATTGACTTCAGTAAAAATGCACATATTAGTATCTGTCTTTATTCTTATTACAGGTGAAAGGCATATTTAACAACAAAAGTTTTTCTACCTAACTGCTCATGCTGTTAGTGATGGTGAGAAGCAAACAGAAAACAATGATACCTCAAGGGACGCAGCCAGTCACGAGTAAAATCAGTCAAAATAATCGTTTAAAATGACAGTCTTTATGTAATTAATAAGAAACACAGTCCAGAATACATGTGGCACTATCCGAAATTCACCCAATAAAAAAAGTTAATAATGATTCACTAGCTTACAGAAAAGTGACATTGCCAGACCTACTATGCAGCAGTGAAGCTTCGGTATGAAGCAAAGGGACGTATAATAAGCGAAACTATTTGCTTAAATGATGATTTAGGATATAGAATAGGAAGCACTTCCGTTGGGGAGTCCTTGAGTTAGGCCTGTCAAGAGTATCATTGTGTAGAATAAGGACAAAGGCACCTGTCCAACACATTGAGGGCTACGGTAGCTGGTCGAAGGGCAAATCTTCAAAGGGAAAGAAAGAAAAAGTGAAGGAAGCTGAAAAAAAAACTGATACTCAATTGCGTTAAACATATGAGTGAAGGAATAGTAAGACAATATGCCGGAGTGAGTGGGCTTTCGATGCGCCATGGACAGCAGGAACTAGTGCGTCTCGATGGACCATTTCGGAGCACGATGACCTTTAGCTGGTGCATCCGTGTGGTATCTAATTTGGGAGATCCCCTGGAGCTAGAGGACCCTGCGGGCAGCCGAGTTTGGCGGACAGCAGACGTGCCAGCAACACGCTCCGCGAATCCCTCTTTGTCAAGCTATCAAACTGGGTTGTTCGATGTATTTCGATGGTTCCTGTAATCTAAGCGACCAAATGATTCACATCAGTTTCTTTCACGTGTCCCGAATCGACCACACATCGTATTTGGAAATGTAACAGCTTGACACGAAGTAAAAAAAAAAAAAAAAAAAAAAAAAAAAAAAAAAAAAAAAAAAAAAAAAAAAAAAGAAAGAAAAAAAAATTAGTCTTACCAAAATTGCGACAGTTAAAATCAGGAACCATTTATTTTATTCTGCTGAAATCCGCTTTAAAAAAATTTGTCCTGGTAATATTAAAACTTTTTGCTTAACAAAGTAGTCTCATTTCGAATAAACTTGAAACAGAAAGAAACTGTTAAACCGCCCAAGTTAACATTTCTTTACTGTTAAATAGACACACAACATTTAACACTCTTCGTCACGCGGTACCCGACTCGTATTTATGACATACCCATTTAGTTACCTGAAAAAAGTAGTTTCGCATTTCCCAGGTGGAAAAATACACGTACATCATAAAATTAAGATGTTATTTTTAAACTATGTATAAACTTTTTGTATATACTAGTTCGTAGAAATTAAGTTAAGAGTTAAATCTGACTGGTACTACTAGGATTACAGAAAAAGAAACAAAAAAAAAAGTCCCCAGCAACTTGAACTTTTACAAAATGTCACTCTGAATGCCATCATTGTCATGATCGATTTTACAACCACCGACACAAAAATACTCGCAGTGCTGTAGACATAAATATTGGCCGCATCCTTTGCTTGTATATTTGGTGAGTCTTGTTTTATTTTCATCGTCCCAGCCAAGGTTGGCAGTGCTTTCGTTTACTGGATTTAATATCAGTTCTTCCAGTGTTGTTTGAAGTTTGTGGTATTTGAGCTTGGGGAAGTAGTTCTCGAAGACGTAAGGCCATTGTGCGTGGCAAGCGTGAAAGCTGTGATCGCCTAATCGAGCGATCCTTTGTGAGCTCTTTTCCCAGCTCACGAAGAAATACCCGGCGAGGTGGCGCGTTTTGTCCGTTCCCCAGGCAAATGACTTAGCTGTTGATACTAGCGACGTCTAGAATAGTGTAAAACATTACCATTTGCCACCTTTTCGTACCTCTTTGTATACTGTAACCAGAATATATTTTGTCAACCATGTCCACTCCAAGTCTGTTTATTATAATATGTAATTATTTCCGGTTTTCTTTTCTCCCCACTTCCTTCAGTTGCTCCGTCCAAATTCATACTGGAAATAGAGCACATTATTTTTATTCTTTTTGTTGTGTGGCACACATGAAACCATAGTGCTTTCTTTATTGAAAGCAGAAACGCTGGAGAATGCCACTGTTTCTCAAATCTTTCATTTCTTTTGGAATTTGCCATTTGTTCTTTTTCAGTTTTCACATAGGACCGGCTATATTTTGTTTCACTGTGTGAAGGAGAGTAACATCACTGAACCACAGTTTTTATATTACGGTGTGATTTTCTTAGAGGGGCTACCTGGCGTTGAACGACATCCACGGATTTATTACTTACCTGGAAAGGGCCATCAGGTTTCTTAGGTGTGTGAATTTCCATGTTGCCCGTGTAATACACGCTTGAATCGGCGGCAGCAAATATTTTAATTACATAACTAGCTGGCTTGAAAGGGTAGTTACCGAATAAAGTTGCTCCTACCCCTAAAAGCCTCCCAATTTCTCATCGGTGATGACGTTTTCTCCCACTTGATACCTCCATTTACAGTTCTTGACAAATTTTTCAAAAACGTCCCTCTCTGGCTTGCCTGTCATCGAATCTTAGAGTTTGAAGTAAGATACGAAACCTTTTGACCCCCATGGTGAGACGGAATATCTCAATCCCGTATCCAGCAGCAGCCAATAAGTCTTTAAGGTTCAGTTTCCCTGCGTTATAAGTTCCAGAAATATAGAGATGACCAATAAATGCTTTGTTCGGTTTTGTCTGTCTTTTTAATTATGTTGGATGCTATCAATATATTGGTCAGTGAACATTGCAACCATTTCTAACATGCTATCATCAAATAAACAGAGCCAGCTTTCCAGAATGGTCTGTGACTGCTTTGTCTTTCCGACTGGGCCTGGGAATTGTCTTATGAGGTTGTTTCTGTCCCTCCGCTTACGTGGATAAGGTGGTTTTTCTCAATGAAATTGAATGCAATGTTTTTCTTCCTTGGTTTCTGACTAGAGGTCTCGTCGTCGTCACAATCAGGTAGTATGTCGAATCACTTTGTTCATTTCTCTTCGCGTTCTTGTACCTCTTCTTCTGCACTAGTGTCAACTTCATCTTCTGGGATCTTCGGAATGAGGTTTAATGTTCCTTCAGTTGCTGAAACTTTTACTTAAATCATCATCATCACTCTGGTCAAGGCCATCAAATAGAAGTTGATACATTTCTGGGCTATCAGCGGGGTATCGAGATCATACTGTACAGTTTTTGTTGCCATTTTGAACCTGAAAATGAAGAATACTGGATTTTTCACAAAAAAAAGTGAGGTACGATTAGCTTGGACAAAATACAGTTGCTCAGAAAATTTAGAATAGTCAAACGAACATATGCACACGCATTGTATCAGAAAGAGACACAAGTACATATTGGGTACACAAATCCGTTTTGAAAAAAATAATTATAACCACAACGTATACCAAAAAGAAAATTGAATGAAACCTTTAAAAATAGGCACTTACAATCACGACGTATGTCACATACAGTAGTAAATTAATCGCCTCTCGTGCGTGGGACGCGCGACAGCGCTGGACTAACCCCTTAAGGAATAGGCGAAAAGTCAACGTCGCCTTCGAGCAGCTAAACCTGTCATAAAACACGCTCAGTTTGTATCTGTCGGATACGTAGCGTATAAGGGAGTGTTAAAACATTTACTTCCACCTGCACGTATTGTCCAGTTTTATTTTGGCAACGTGCTGATTACGTTAAGTTTTGTTTGGATGGCCATCTGCCATGCGGTTGTCATGACAAACAGCATTTGGATTTTTCTGTCTTTCGCGTTTTGTAGTTTGAGAAAGTTTCTGACACATGCAAACTGCTGTGCCTCAGAGGGCGTCTATAGTAAGATATGTTTTTATGGGCGACCATCTCCCGTATCAGCCAATATACAAGTAGTATAACGCGTGATTTTCCGTCTTAAGTGACCCAAAATGTCCTAATTTGCAGTGCCATCTCATATTTGACTCTTTAAGTCTTGTTTCAATTTAGGTAGATAAAAAATGGCTTTTTAGCCGCGGTTTTCCATTACTACATATTTTTCATTTCAGATTAAGTACTCTATTTGAACATACAAACAAGGAGCCAACTTATGTAGTCCATTGTTTCCAGATGTAATTGTATTGTCGGTCCATAGCGAAACAACTCTTCCGCTGATGTATTATTACGTCATTATTTGCTCAATATAGTTTCGGGGTACCATGCATCTTTATGCTGAGAATCAAACTTAGTTTGTTTTATTTGTACTGGAACACCTAAAGATCGTTTTCAGCCCCAAGCTAAATGCGACCAAATAGATAGTGTAGTTGCAGAAGTGCTATTACCGGAATGGAGGGAGATGCGAAACAGGTGGTATTGTCTTTCGGATGTCTCTCAGTGTAAGAACATAGACTCAGATTACTTGCAACTTGACACTGGCGTTTCGTTGATTCGGATAAATTTACATTGCCATTTTCATTATGATTACTTTTCATAACCGAAGAAAATATTTTTACGTTGTTTGGCAGGTAATAAGTCAGATCAAACGAATCAACACAGATCACATTGTGCAAAGGATTCTGGCCCTCTTGATACAGACTTCCACGTCGGTTTTCGAAATCGACTCTGGCGAATGCAAAGATTTTTTTTCCCAACAGCAAGGTCACAGCATATTCCTTGCACCATCTTTCAACCTAGTGACCACGACGTCAACGGAACGTTAAATTACTGCCTGTCTAGTATACAGGGCTGTGCACGTTCTTATTGTACTGAGTAGGGAGAAAACAAAATGAGCCACTCGGAACATTCTCAAAATGCTGCATACCGAGAGTTAAGAAACACCGTTTCCACAAACGGAAGAATCCTCTCCAGTCCTGGACATCGCATATTGTCTACTTCCCTGACGAACACCGATGAATTTGTATTTCAAATTTCCGAAATACTCCACCAATCTAGCACCTGCCAATCGGTACCATCTCTACAAAATCTCAGCAAAAAGCTAACACTGTGCAAGCGAGATTTTTGACCTATTTTACAAAACACGATGTCAGCCCAGTGCACTGATTTACCTAAAGCATTCACAAATGATGTTAATCGTCTAAATTCATGGCTTAAAGTCTGCAGATATGCTTTACAACGAACGCTACCCAGACATGGCATGATTGTAAAGAGAAGTGTCATCTCTTTACAATCCCTCTCAAAGAGGAGCAACAGTTCTTTTCTTTTAAAAAAGTGTAGACAGCGTTGAATCGAACGTTTCGTGCCAACTACTTCCTTCTCTTGTCAGAACATCTATCGCTTCTATCTTCTTCTGCTTCTCGGTTACAAAATCTTTGGCTCTACTTCTATTGGTTTCTTCAAGATTGTGTTGAGTTTCTGAAGAAAAGAGAAGCAAACCTTTTTGTTTTCCCTTTCCACGTGACAGTTAAGTCACGCTCTGTGATATCTTCAAACAGCACCCCCAGCTGATGCCAGAATAATGTGTCCTTGTTGGCTTTCATTCGAAATATGGAAACGTTACTTAATGCATATTTACTTAATTCTGACGTATCAGTTATGAGGAGCATGTTAAGTGAAGACAATAGAAATAAGTAGTTTCCTCTCGGTATTGAATCAGATCAAAATGGCTTATCATCCTCTGAACTTGCATACACTATACGATAATTTTGCGCCATTTGCTGCTGGGGAAGTGTCATCTCTTTACAATCCTGTGGGGAGAGCATTAAACAGTGGTGCTCTTCATTGTCTCCTCGAAGCACTCAGATATATCTCGTGTAACAAATATGTGAACACTTTTTCTAAATCTGGAACAAATGTTGCGATAAAGAAGCTTTCAGCCCTAAATGGTGGACCTATTTGTTCATTGCGAATCGAACATAAACATAAAAAAATCCTTACCGCAAATGTAGACAATTCCTATTGTTTCGTTGAATGCTCACCGGATTGTAATTCTTAAGTTTCATCAGTGGCATGTTTCCACATAAATCTTGTGAAGAAAACCAACTAAGATTGCAGTATTTTCATTCTTCTTCATACCTCCAGGGGCTTGCGGTTCTTTCGTGATTAGCCCACACGGCGCCTTGAGCTATTGCGGCCCGTTCTTTCTACCCAGGCTGCATTTTCTTCGCTGTGCCCCTCCCTCCCCATCCTGGCTCTTTTCCCGCTGCCCTCTCTTTCTCCTCCTCTCTCGGTGTTCTTATTTATGTCAACCTAGCTACCCAGCTGGTTCTCAGTCTTCCTTGCGATTTTGTTTCTCTTGCCTGTTCTCTTTCATCCTTTCTGGCATCCCCCTTGGGGTTTGACCTCCACTTTCAAAATTTTCTGTCTTCAGTGTGAACCATTTGAAGAACAACTCCCTCCCTAGCCTGTACAATGTGGATTCCTCTCACCCCTTTCTTCCCAGCCATGCCCCCCCCCCCCCTCTGCCTCACTGGGTCGCCAGCATGTGTAGCCAGTCCGTGTGGAGAGGCTGTTACATACCCATCTGGCTGAGCCCCCCTGACAGCAAAGGGATCACGCTACTGGTACTTGAGCTGTTCCCTCCCCACGTATGCCAAGGAGTCGTTGCTTGTCATCCTGGAGCATCGGAACTCCCGGTAACGACCGCCATGCCAGATGGGCGTTGCTGTGGCAGAGTGGTGTCCATGGGGAGAGCACCTGATCGGAGTGGATGGTAAGGCGCACGAAGCATATCAAGCTGCAAATATCTGGCCATTTTCAAACGTTCGTCTTTTTGAGTGGTGGGAATCATCGAATGCTGCTTTGTATGACTCTGCAGCCTTCTCTTCCCTTGTTCCACTCTGGATGGGGGTCAGGCTCTCCGTCTTGGGGAGAAACGCTGTATTAGGATGGACAGAGCAGGTAGCACGACACCGTCCTCGCCACAAAGAGAATATCAAGGACAAGTTTGGCAAAGTAGAGTCTCTCAGTAAGATAGTGTAGGCCCCCTGTTGATCAAAGCTCCTTATGCCGCCCAATCTGCAGCTCTTAGTGTCTGGTGTCTGTTACTCCTCACCAGTCTCCGAATATGGTCCAGGGAGTGATTTTTCATAGTGACCTCATCATGCAACCTGATGAGGAACTCTGGGTTAATCTGGAACGACGCACTGTTCATTTTGTTCAACGTGTGCAGAAGGGTCGCAAAGACAACCGCGCCGATACCGGCGCCTTCATTCTGGCTTTCCAGGGGATACCCTTCCAGAGACGGTCAAAACTAAGTGTTACCGATGTGACGTGAAGTCGTACGTCTCGCCACCCACTTGGTGCTTCCAGCTCTTGTATTTCAGGCCTATGTCTTCCCACTGTTCTGCGGACTATCTGTGTGGTGCCTGTGGCCACCCACTTCAGGAGAGAATCCCCTGTGATCCGCTACCTGTGTGTGTGTGTGTGTGTGTAAAAACTGACACGACCACCACTTTTCACACTCTCGAAATTGCCCAAATTACAAGAAAGCAAATAAGATCCAAGAGCACAAGTCGCTGGATCGTATGTCTTACGCTGAAGCCCGCCAAAAGTATGACAGGCTCCACTAAGTGTCGATTTCTTCTATTTTTACCTCTGTTACATACTTTCGCCCTCCTACCTCTTCCTTGCCCTAGCCCCGACACCCCCCCTCCCCCCATGGTCCCCATGCCTTCCCCTTTGGGTGGCGCTCCACCTCCCCATCCGAAGAAGTGTCCTGTACTTTGGCGCCCACTGGTAATGGTGCTCTCCCCGTCGTCTCACAGGATGAAGACCTGTAGCTAAAACTCGGCCACGAGATGCACCGTCTTTGTGTCCCAAGGTCGCTTGCTCTCTTTTGGTCGCAGATCTTGCAGAAGCCTGCTCTCCCGTTTTGCCCTGCGTCTCTGTCTCAGAAAGAGGAGAGGGCGGAGCAGAAGGAAGAGGAGGAGGAGGAGACGTAAGTCCCAGGACAAGGCCAGAAGGCCGTCAGAATCCAGGCAAGAGGCAAAATCGACATTTAGATTCCTCTTCCTACAGGAACTTCCTCAGTGTGAGTGAAGGGGATACCCTCCCTGGGAAGGTAAAGATTATGGTTTATCTATGTAGCGTGAAGCCGTACATCCCACCACCTGTGAGATGTTTGAAGTATTTGCATTTTGGACACATCTTCCCACTGTTCGCAGACTGCTCTCTGTGGTGACTGTAGATGTCCACTCCATGAGGGGAGTTCCTGTATTCCCCCTCCTGTGTGTGTTAATTGTCGTGGCAATCATTCTCCACATTTGTAAGAAGGTACAGAAGTATGTCACTTTATCGTCTAACCTACTCGTAAGAAGTATACACGTCTTCATCGTGTGTCAATGACGTCTAGCTATGCTTTAGCTACATCTTCACCTCTTCCTCCCCCCAGTCCCGAACCCCTCTCTTCTCCCCCTCCTCTGTGGTTCCCACACCATCCCCTCTGGGCACCGCTCCCCTCCTCAGCCGGAGAAGTTTCTGCGTCTGCCGGCCAAGGGCGCCCCTCCCAGGATCCTCCTTCCTGGCATCTTCCAGGCCAAAGGTCTGCTGCCACACGAGAACTGCGGTCTGTGGGCCCTCAGTCGCCCACTCTTTCTTTTCCAGATTTTGCTGCAGCTGGCTTCCTTTTGCAGCACAGCCCTCCTTGATCTCAAACAGAAAAGAAGAAGAAATATAAGTCCCGGGACAAGGAGCCTCTGGTGTCACCAGAGGTCCCATTCCCACCTTCGCAATTTTACTCTGACCTACTGTTCATGGATGTCGCCTCCCTCCTTATGAGTGACGGATGGTGACCTGGCTGCATGACTGGCTTTAGCCTGTTCATACCCCATTTGAATCATCGTTCTGTGGCTATCCAATGGAATTGTAATGGATATAACCATCAATTTCCGGAGTTGAAATCCCTTATTTCGTTTTACTCTGCAACTTGTGTGGTTCTACAGGAATCTCATTTTACTGATGATCACTCACTGACCCTCCGTGCGTTCTTTGCTTTCTGCCGAAATTGGGTCGGATCTGTGCTGGCCTCTGGTGGCGTTTGTACGTTGGTCCGGACGGACGTTGCTAGCACGTGGATTCCTTTTCAAACTACATTGGAAGCGGTTGCTGTTAGGGTCCCCCTGGATTCTGGGGTCACAGTTTGCAATCTTTATCTCCCTCCTGACAGTACTCTTCCAAACGTTGCCTTAACTGCCCTTTTTCAGCAACTTCCTCCTCCCTTCCTCTTCCTCAGGGATTTTAATGCTCATCATCCCTTGTGGGGCAGTGCATTTCCATCTAGTTGGGGTCTTCTCATAGACCAGTTTCTTGCAGACCACGACTTTTGCCTTCTTAATGATAGCTCCCCCACCCAATTCACTGCCAGTCATGGTACATTTTCTGCCATAGACCCTTCTCTTTCTTCTCCCTCCCTCCTCCCTTCATTACACTGGTCACCACACGACGACCTTTGCGATAGTGACCATTTCCCGTTGAGTCTCTCTCTACCTTCCCGCTCCCCGTTGGACAGGTTACTTCGTTGGTCTTTGCAACGCGCCGATTGGCCTCTATATACCACACAGGTCGTTTTTTCTCCCTCTTTGTCGGGCTGTATTGATGACTCCCTACGTGACGTGTCTGATGCTATTATGCGCGCTGCTAGCCCTGCTATACCATGCTCATCTGGACCATTTCGCCGCCGACAAGTTCTGTGGTGGAGTACAGCCATTGCCATTGCCATCCGTGATCGCTGTCGAACTTTATAACACCTTAAGAGACACCCATCCGCTGTCAATCCTTTTACTTTTAAACGCCTTCACGCCAAAGCACGTTACTTTATCAAACGCACCTAACAGGTGTGTTAGAAACGCTTTGTTTCTTCCCTAGGTTCTACTGCTCCTCTGTCACGGATATAGGCTACATTTCGCTCTCTCCAAGGTAGTCGTTGGCAGTCTACCCTCCCGGGCCTTGCCCTCCCGGATGGCCTTTGCACAGACCCGTTGATTCTTGCGACCCATTTTGCAACAGCATCAGCCTCAGCCTCCTATCCGGCTGCTTTGCTTCATCAGAAACAGCGGGCTTCCACCTTATGTTTTACCCCTTGTCAGTCAGAAGCTTACAACGAACCTCTTACTGAATGGAAACTTCTTTCTGCAATTGCTTCAACATCTCAGTGCTCCACAACGACATATTCTCCCGGTGCATAACCGTATTTGACGCCAGGGTGACTTCCCTTCTCAATGGGGGGATAGCGTGGTGGTTCCCCTACTTAAGCCTGGTAAGAATCCCCTGTTTGTCGAAAGCTATCGACCAATTAGCCTGAAAAAGGTTGGTTGCAAGTTACTTGAACGGATGGTAGCCCATCGGCTCAATTGGGTCGTTGAATCTCCGGATCTATTGTCCCCTTATCAATGTGGCTTCCGAGAGGGACAATCTCCGAACGATCATTTACTTCGCTAGGAATCTGCAGTTTGGCAGGCTTTTTCCCAGCGGCGCCATTTGGTTGCAGTATTTTCCGACCTTCGCATCGCCTATGACACGGCTTGGCGCCATCATATCTTTCTTACACTTCATGAGTGGGGTCTTCGGGGCCCACTCCGAATTTTTATCCGCCAGTTCCGGTTCCATCGGTCATTCAGGGTTCGAGTTTGTACTGTTTTTAGTTCTCTACGGACCAAGGAGAATGACATCGCACAGGGTTCCGTACTGAGTGTACTTATTTTCCTCATTGCTATAGATGGACTTTGTGGCCTCCGTCGGTCTTTGTGGTCATCCCTGCTATGTATGTAGATGACTTCTGCATTTGGGTTAGTTTCTCTTCGATGGCCTCTGCAGAGCGGCAGCTGCAGGGTGCTATACGGCGTGCCTCATTTGTACTGTTTTTAGTTCTCTACGGACCAAGGAGAATGACATCGCACAGGGTTCCGTACTGAGTGTACTTATTTTCCTCATTGCTATAGATGGACATTGTGGCCTCCGTCGGTCTTTGTGGTCATCCCTGCTATGTATGTAGATGACTTCTGCATTTGGGTTAGTTTCTCTTCGATGGCCTCTGCAGAGCGGCAGCTGCAGGGTGCTATACGGCGTGCCTCTGCATGCCCCCCCTCCCCTCCCCCCCCCGCCCCGCCATAAGGGTTCTAGTTCTGTCCTTTAAAATGGGGGGTGGTCCACTTCTATCGCCGTACTACGGTCCACCTGATCCAGAGCTCTACCTCGATGCACAACGATTACCTGTGGTCCCACAGTTTCGTTTCCTGGGTCTTCTTTTCGACAACAAACTCACTTGGGTGCAT